>NW_027208794.1:0-45488 GCF_027789765.1 Dendropsophus ebraccatus
GCCAGGGAGAATTCCAGTAATTTTGGCGGGAGATTTGAATTGTGTCACAGAGGGTGCTGGGCTGGATATCACTGGGCGAAGGGTTAATCACTTGATTGCTTATTTTCTTTTGGTTGATGCAGACTGTGAGTAAATTGGGAAAGGTCACCACCTGCGACGTATAGAGCTGACAGGGGAGGTGTGGAATCTAGGATAGATTATATCCTCGCTTCAAAAAATTTGGAATGCTTGTCTTTTTTTCAGCAGGCAGTTCCGTTTTCGGACCATGATTATTTGAAAGCTGTATTTGCATGTGGAATAAAAGGAGTGTGTGGTAAAGGTGTATGGAAGCTGAATGTTAAGTTACTTGAGGAGATGAAAGCTATGGATGAGTTCAAGTGTGCTTATAGGGGATGGCAGGGTAGGAAGCATGAATATGATTGTATCTTAGAGTGGTGGGATTGGATGAAAGGTGAGTGTAAGAAATTTTTTAGGAAATGGGGATATAAAAAGGCGGCTATTTGAGGAACAAATATAGAGAGTTAAGTGTGAGGATTGATTGGTTGCATAAATTAAGTATGAATGGGGTGGAGGTGAAAGATCTGTTGGAGGATGCAAAGAGTGAAATGAAGAAAATGATGGAGCAAAAGGGTAAAGAGATTATTTATAGGTCAAAAGTAGAGCATCTGGATATGAATGAGAAATGTACAAGTTTTTTCTTTAAGAAAGTGTGTGGGAGGAGGAATGATATGGATAAGGTGGTTAATAAGGAAGGAGAGTGTGTGGTGGGTGAAGAGGTTATAAGAGAAGTGGAAAGTTTCTATGGTGAATTATATGAACACAAGTGGATTGATGAGGGTTTGGTAGGTGAGGTACTAAATGGTCTGGAGAGTAAGCTTAGGGAGAGTGATGGTGAATTGTTGTGTGAGGAGCTGACTGAGGAGGAAGTAAGAAGTGCAGTGATGAGTGCAAAGAAAAATAAAACGCCAGGGAAAGATGGGATTCCAATTGAATTGTATGTGAAGGCATGGGAGATTATGGGTAAGGATATGTGTGAGGTGTGTCAGTATATGTGGAAAAATGATGTTTTGAGTGCTTCAATGAAAGAAGGAGTGGTAGTTTTGATATACAAGAAAGGGGATAAAATGTGCTTGGGGAATTGGAGACCTATTACTTTGTTGAATGCGGACTATAAGGTTTTTAGTAAGATTGTGTGCGGGCGTATGCGGGAGGTAATTGATCAGGTGATTGGTGTGGATCAGGTGTGTGCGATTCCTGGGAGAAGTATGACTGATAACTTGTTTTTGTTGAGGGATTTGTTTTGGTGATAGTATGGATAGAAAGCAGAAGTGTATGGTGTTGGCTGTGGACTTTGAAAAGGCGTTTGATCGTGTATCGCATGATTTTATGTTTAGAGTGTTGGAGAGAATGGGTTTTCCAAAGAAGTTTGTGGATGTAGTGAGAAGTTTGTATGCAGATGTGACAAGCGAGGTGTTGATAAATGGGGTGTTGAGTAGTAAGGTGAGAGTGAGGTCGGGGGTCAGGCAAGGTTGCCCTATGTCCCCGATATTGTTTGTAAGTGTGATTGAGCCTTTGTTGTGTGGTATAAGGGGTGACAAACTGATGAGAGGATTATTGATACCGGGGAGTGCTGGTAAGAATGTGAAGGTGCTGGGTTATATGGATGATATTGTGGTGGTGAGTGATAATATGGCTAGCATGAACAGGGCAAAATTGTGGTTAGATTTTTTCTGTGGGGCGTCTGCGTTTAAAGTTAATTGGAATAAGTGTGTCTTTAAGTGTTTTGGGGATAAGGAGGTAAGGATGGATGGGGTGGAATGCGAAGTGGGTGCAATCAAAATTTTAGGGATCCAGTTTAATGATGATTTGAAAGGGAATGAAAGTTGGAATGAGTGCGGGACTCGGATTGAACGAAAGCTGAATTTTTGGAGGACGCGTGAGCTGACTTTAGTGGGGAAGGTGCTGGTTGTGAAAGCGGTTATTTTACCTATTGTGTTGTTTTGTGCGAATGTGTTTCCGTTTGCGGTGAGAAACGTGAAAAAGGCGGAGAAAATGTGTTTTACTTTTTTGTGGGGTAGTAGAATGGAGAAATTGAAAAGGGAATATGTGTATAAGTCATGTGTGCATGGGGGATTGGGGTTTCCGAATTTTCAGGTTTTCTTAGGGCTTAGCTATATTAAAATTTTGATTGTGTTGTTGGGGAAAGGGAATAAGGCTGGATGTATGGTACGGTATATGGCTGGATGGATGTTGTATGGGCTAAAATGGATAGAATGGGATGCAAGTGTGCCTGTGGCTTTTAAGTGTCCAGCATGGTATATGAAAGTAGAAAAATTTGTGATTGATTTTGATTTGTTAAGTGTACCTGTGAGTGACTTTAGGGAAAAGAAGAAAGTGATGAGAAGAATAGATGCGGGAGAATTGGTGTGCAATATTGGTGGTTTGAGGACGGATGAGGCTTTGACAGTTTGGAAGAAGATGGGAGTGAAGGGTATGTCAAATAAGCAGCATGATGTGGTATGGATGGCTTTGCATGATATTTTACCGGTGAGACAAGTACAGAAGAGGCGTGAATTGATTAGGTATGAGGTGTGTCCAAGGGATGGTTGTGGGTCAAGTGAGTCAGTGAGGCATATGATGTGGGACTGTGATTATGCATATAATGTATGGAAAGGTGTAGGAGGTTTGTGCAAAGAATTGGCTGGTGTGACTTTTGTAGACTGGCGAGTGGCAATGTTTGGTATGGGTGCTTCTAGTAAGGTTAAGGAGAGAATAATGTGGTTGATTATGGCGTGTGTGATGGAGAGTTTATGGGATGTGCGGAATTTGTGGGTGTTTAGGAGAAAGTTTGTGTCAGTTAATGAATGTTTGAGGTTGATATTGGCTAGGTTGTATGTAATATATCTTTGGGATAGACAGCATGGTGGTGACTTAGATAGTGAGGGAGTATGGAAGTTTAAGAAGTGGAGATTCTTGGTAAAAGTTTAGTATGCGATTATATGTAAATAAGTGTATAGTATATGTAAATAAGTATGTAAATAGGTGTGTATAGGTGGTGTATAATTTTGTAATATTACTGTTTTTTTTTGGTGTTTAAAATGACAATAGGACCATTATGATGAAATGGTTGGAGAAGCGTTTATGCTTGAAACAGTTTATGCTGTTTTTTACGCTTTTAACCATCTGAATGGTTTTAAAAAAAAAAAAAAAAAAAAAAAATCTGTTCTTATCAGTTTAATATCTGATACGTCCCCTATCTGGGGACCATATATTAAATGGATTTTTAGAACAGGGAGATGGAAAAAGAGCTTGCTCTGTCCTCTCCAGGCATTGACCTGGTATTGCAGTGCCTCCAGGTTCAGTGCACCCCCTAATGAGTTTGCAAAAAACAGAGCAAAAGAATGAAGAAGGAAACAAGCCGGCTGCACCTGAAACTACTGTTTTGCAAGAAACATCCCTCGAGTGTGTTGTGCGCAGGTGGACCGACCCCGAAAAATTAGCCCGAGTGTGGCTACGAAAAGTTTGTTTGTCCAAGACTTGCTGGCCTCTGTTGCCATGGCAACCAACTGGCAGAGTTGTTTACAACTTGGCTGCCGGGCCAGTGCTGGTGATGTCATCGCGGGACGTGATGTCATCAAGGCTTTGCTGCTATACACAGCTGCCAGCACAACAAGCAGCTCAGTTGCAGCCGGTCAAGCGACCGAGCAGGTAGGTGGAAAGGTAGGTGCAGTTTATTAAACCGTTTCCTTTGGATTTGATTTCCTGGTGGCCGGCCGATGTATCCTGCTGATGCTGCCTGCCTACGGCTCCAGCTGGGAGAATTCACCCTCCATGTTCTTTGATAGATAGATTAGATACATTAGATAGAATAGATAGGATAGATAGGATAGATTAGATAGATAGATAGATAGATAGATAGATAGATAGATAGATAGATAGATAGATAGATAGGTAGGTAGGTAGGTAGGTAGGTAGGTACTAATAATAAGCTAGCCAGCTAGGCAGCCAGCCACAGAGACAGCCAGCCAGCTACAGAGACAGCCAGCCAAAGAGCTAGCTGCATGTCATGTATGCCAGACAGAGACGGAGACAGAGACAGAGACGTGTATGTCTGCCATCCATCAGGTGGAAGCAGACGCAGTGTGATTGGGGGGTGGAGCTATTCAGATTTGAGAGCAGAAAGGAAGACAGAGGCAGTGCTAGGCAATAGGAGATGCAGTGTGAAAGCACGTCCGGTCCGCCATCTGAGAGGGTGGAGCGCATAATAGGGTATGTATGTCTGGCTTCGCCTTAACAAGAAGGACGTGGTGTCCGAGAAGGGGAGTTTTCGGGAAACCGTTGTGGCCATCGCTTCTCGGCCTTTTGGCTAAGATCAAGTGTAGTATCTACAGGAGATCTGGTCAGAAGGTGCCTGGGGTACCCGACCTGTCGGCCTTGGAGGATTACCTCCTTGTTGCTATTGGCAGGCGGCTTAGTCCCCAGGCAACGGGAAGCGATCACACCTACCTGCATCCGCAGGGGAGGTGCACCGGTTTGGTTAGTGTTTGGAGAAGACCCCGTTTTTGAAGATGGAAGCAACTAATGAAGATGGAACTACAGCGGAGGAGGTCCCAGCTTATGCGAAAATAAGAAATGGGATTCGTTTTACGTTGAGAGACCCCAGGAAGAAGGAATTGGGCCTAGTCTTTCTGGTTGAAGAAGTTTTCTTCAAGTTGCTGGGGCTACAGCGGAGCCAAATCCTGGCTCTTTTGGAATTCCCAAGGCGAGGTGTATACGATTTGGTTCTGAGTTCGGAAGAGGATCATAGCAATCTCCTGGGTAAGATGGAAAGTGTTAAGAGTAGTGCTGTACTTAATGGTATTGATGTCACTTCTCATTTTCCGAGGCGAGAAAGAATGGTAACTATAAGAATGTATAGCCCTTACGTGACGGAGGAGGAGATCTCGGCTTTCTTGGCAGAATATTGTGAGGAAGTAACCGCGAAAGGGAAGGTCCTTAACCAGTTCGGGTTGTGGACTATGAAGTGGAGATTCTTTGCAAAATTTAAAGTATTGGAAAATGAGAAGGTATATGTCCCTCCAGCACGGTTTAAGATCGGCTCTGTCAACGGAGACCTGTTTTTTTCGGGAATGGAGTTGTTTTGTAGGAAATGTAAACAATACGGGCATACAAAGGAAAGTTGTTCAGTTCCCTGGTGTTCAAAATGTCAAAAAGAGGGACATTCAGCTGAATCGTGTGATCAGAAAAAAACCTGTCACCAATGTGGAAGCACAGATCACTTGTATGCGTCCTGTCCCGCTAAAAAGAAGCGGGAGAGGGAGAAAGAGGATGTGCAGGAAGCTGCTGGAGGCGCTGGTTGCGGCCCGCAGGAGGAAGCGGAAGGGCTGGTGATTCAGAGAGGCCCAAGGATCAGAGGGAAGAAAGTAAAATTTCTTTCGGAAGAAGAAAAAAAGGACTATGATACTATTCCAAAAGAGATTTGGGAGGAGATTGAAAATTTAGAGGGGAAACATATCCCTCTGAGTAGATTGCATAAGAAAGTATTGGAGCATATGGAAAAATATGGACCAAGGTTTTTTGAGACTTACAAGATACCAGTAAACGTGGTTAAGAGGATTCGGGAGTCAGGAACCAAATCAGATACAATGTTGCAAATATTGGCTTATTTTGGTATGAAAGCAGGTATGAGACTTTGAAATTTAAGTTTGTTTTTTTCTTGTGTTATTTAGGTTGCTTTATGAAGTGGAGTGGTTTTGTTTTCGTTTTGTATTATGATTTATTAGATATATAGATTAAATTGGATATGACCATGATGATGAGATGGTTGGAGTATTGAGGAAGGTATGAGCAGTTTACTGTTTATATCGTTTTTAACCATTCTGAATGGTTTTAAAAAAAAAAAAAAAAAAAAAAAAAAAAAAAAAAAAAAAAAAAAAATCTGTTCTTATCAGTTTAATATCTGATACGTCCCCTATCTGGGGACCATATATTAAATGGATTTTTAGAACAGGGAGATGGAAAAAGAGCTTGCTCTGTCCTCTCCAGGCATTGACCTGGTATTGCAGTGCCTCCAGGTTCAGTGCACCCCCTAATGAGTTTGCAAAAAACAGAGCAAAAGAATGAAGAAGGAAACAAGCCGGCTGCACCTGAAACTACTGTTTTGCAAGAAACATCCCTCGAGTGTGTTGTGCGCAGGTGGACCGACCCCGAAAAATTAGCCCGAGTGTGGCTACGAAAAGTTTGTTTGTCCAAGACTTGCTGGCCTCTGTTGCCATGGCAACCAACTGGCAGAGTTGTTTACAACTTGGCTGCCGGGCCAGTGCTGGTGATGTCATCGCGGGACGTGATGTCATCAAGGCTTTGCTGCTATACACAGCTGCCAGCACAACAAGCAGCTCAGTTGCAGCCGGTCAAGCGACCGAGCAGGTAGGTGGAAAGGTAGGTGCAGTTTATTAAACCGTTTCCTTTGGATTTGATTTCCTGGTGGCCGGCCGATGTATCCTGCTGATGCTGCCTGCCTACGGCTCCAGCTGGGAGAATTCACCCTCCATGTTCTTTGATAGATAGATTAGATACATTAGATAGAATAGATAGGATAGATAGGATAGATTAGATAGATAGATAGATAGATAGATAGATAGATAGATAGATAGATAGGTAGGTAGGTAGGTAGGTAGGTAGGTACTAATAATAAGCTAGCCAGCTAGGCAGCCAGCCACAGAGACAGCCAGCCAGCTACAGAGACAGCCAGCCAAAGAGCTAGCTGCATGTCATGTATGCCAGACAGAGACGGAGACAGAGACAGAGACGTGTATGTCTGCCATCCATCAGGTGGAAGCAGACGCAGTGTGATTGGGGGGTGGAGCTATTCAGATTTGAGAGCAGAAAGGAAGACAGAGGCAGTGCTAGGCAATAGGAGATGCAGTGTGAAAGCACGTCCGGTCCGCCATCTGAGAGGGTGGAGCGCATAATAGGGTATGTATGTCTGGCTTCGCCTTAACAAGAAGGACGTGGTGTCCGAGAAGGGGAGTTTTCGGGAAACCGTTGTGGCCATCGCTTCTCGGCCTTTTGGCTAAGATCAAGTGTAGTATCTGTTCTTATCAGTTTAATATCTGATACGTCCCCTATCTGGGGACCATATATTAAATGGATTTTTAGAACAGGGAGATGGAAAAAGAGCTTGCTCTGTCCTCTCCAGGCATTGACCTGGTATTGCAGTGCCTCCAGGTTCAGTGCACCCCCTAATGAGTTTGCAAAAAACAGAGCAAAAGAATGAAGAAGGAAACAAGCCGGCTGCACCTGAAACTACTGTTTTGCAAGAAACATCCCTCGAGTGTGTTGTGCGCAGGTGGACCGACCCCGAAAAATTAGCCCGAGTGTGGCTACGAAAAGTTTGTTTGTCCAAGACTTGCTGGCCTCTGTTGCCATGGCAACCAACTGGCAGAGTTGTTTACAACTTGGCTGCCGGGCCAGTGCTGGTGATGTCATCGCGGGACGTGATGTCATCAAGGCTTTGCTGCTATACACAGCTGCCAGCACAACAAGCAGCTCAGTTGCAGCCGGTCAAGCGACCGAGCAGGTAGGTGGAAAGGTAGGTGCAGTTTATTAAACCGTTTCCTTTGGATTTGATTTCCTGGTGGCCGGCCGATGTATCCTGCTGATGCTGCCTGCCTACGGCTCCAGCTGGGAGAATTCACCCTCCATGTTCTTTGATAGATAGATTAGATACATTAGATAGAATAGATAGGATAGATAGGATAGATTAGATAGATAGATAGATAGATAGATAGATAGATAGATAGATAGATAGGTAGGTAGGTAGGTAGGTACTAATAATAAGCTAGCCAGCTAGGCAGCCAGCCACAGAGACAGCCAGCCAGCTACAGAGACAGCCAGCCAAAGAGCTAGCTGCATGTCATGTATGCCAGACAGAGACGGAGACAGAGACAGAGACGTGTATGTCTGCCATCCATCAGGTGGAAGCAGACGCAGTGTGATTGGGGGGTGGAGCTATTCAGATTTGAGAGCAGAAAGGAAGACAGAGGCAGTGCTAGGCAATAGGAGATGCAGTGTGAAAGCACGTCCGGTCCGCCATCTGAGAGGGTGGAGCGCATAATAGGGTATGTATGTCTGGCTTCGCCTTAACAAGAAGGACGTGGTGTCCGAGAAGGGGAGTTTTCGGGAAACCGTTGTGGCCATCGCTTCTCGGCCTTTTGGCTAAGATCAAGTGTAGTATCTTGTCTTACTGAACTGCCTTGACTTGACGGCTCAGGTCCTGGGGTACCCCCTGCACTCGGCCTTTGGGCATCGGCGATTTAATTCGTCTTAAGCTCACTGCAGCTATTGGGTGTAGGGCTATTCCCCAGGAACGAGAGTGAACCTTCCTCTCGGCCTGCTGCTCGATTGTCCTGTGCCCGACGGTTTGACCGGAGAACCACTTCGATCCCGCCTGCCGACGAACGATCGACGAAGACGCCCCGGAACCCCGAGAAGGACGACGCTGAACCCCGAAGAAGCCGGCGACGAGGATTTGCATCTCTCCGCCCCCTTCGACGAGGATCTGCATAGCTCCGCCCACCAGGAAAGAGCTCGACCGGGAGAAGCGATGGCCTCTTCAGCACCAGCACCGGAGATGAAGAAGACCCAGCAGAAGGAAGCGAGGAAGAGCCAGGAGGCCCGGGTCGTGGATGCCTCTTCCTCTGCCGCCCCAGCTCAGCCGACGACCAGCAAGGCTGCGGATCCAGGCGTCCCTACACTGCGGCCCTGGATGCGCACTACGGTGGCCATGCGACTGAAGAAGGTGGATGGTAGAGAGCCGGACATGTCTGAGGATGTGTTCGCTAAGAAGATGGTCCTGGACCAGGGTTTCTCCAAGGCTGAAACCCTCAGCATTTTCTTCTTCACGGGGATCTTCTATGTGACATTTGCCTCCTTCAACACCTGCAGGAGGTACTGGGAGGCGGTAAAGGCAGCGAGGCCCGAATCCCCTTTCTCTCGCTTTGTAAGCAACTGCTTAATCCAAAGGGAGGAGAGGCGGGTGACGGTTTCAATCCTTAACCCGTACATCCCAGGCAAGGACATCGCCACATTCCTTGCAAGGTACTGCACAGTGGTCAAGGAACCCTCCAAGATCCTGAGCAGCCTTGGATTCTGGACTGGCAAGTGGTCGGTGGTCGTGAGGCTCAACAGGGATGAGTCATCGGACGACGGTTTCCAGCACCTGCCTCAGGCTTTCTCTTTGGGTGACGCTCCAGGCTTCATCTATTACCCGGATATGCCGCAGATCTGCAGGAGATGCAGCAAGAAGGGTCATCAGGCGAAGGACTGCAGCGAAGATTCCTGTAGAGTCTGCCGAGTGCCGGGGCATGGGACCAAGGACTGTCCGAAGGCAAAAACCTGCAACCTCTGCGGCCATGCGGACCACAGCTACAGGGCCTGCCCCCAGAGGGAAAAGAGAACGTGGGCATCCGTGGTTGCCAAAGCTCCGACCGGCCAGCAGCCGGCCGTAGCCCAAGCAGCGCAGAAGCCCAAGGAGAAGGAGAAGAAGAAGAAGGAGGGTAAGAGGACGACGGCCCCTAACCCTCCCCCCACCCCCCGCCCTCCCTACCCCTTCCCCCTCCCCTCCTTCCCCCCCTCCCCCCTCTCCCTCCCCGCCCACCCCCACTGAGGAATCCCTCCCCTATCCCATTGCCTCAGTGGGTCCCCTGTCCCCCGCCCCTACCCCCACCCTCCCACCCCACTCCCCCAACCCAGCAGCACTAACCTTTCCTCCCGCTGCTGTGGTTCTCTCCTTGGAGGATTTTCCCCCTCTTGTCCCCACAGTGGTTCCCGACAGGAAGAGGAAAGTGAGGGACAGCCCATCGGCTGAGACCTCCAAGAAAAAGATCATCGAGGTCTGCGAAGATGACCTCCCGGAGGAAAGCGACATGGATCAGGTGGTGGAGAATCTGGTCGACGAACCGGAGGCTTTCGACTTCGAGGACGTCCCAGAGAATGCACACCTGAAAGAGGCGCTGGAGGAGTGCATACGGGAATGGGTCGGGCCGGCGGGCCCCGAAGAAGAGGATCCGCCCGACCGGAGTGGTATCGTATGAGTCTGTGACTAACCCTTTTCTTTTCTCCCCATGGCTAATCTTTCCATCTTTAGCTTAAATGTGCGGAGTATGAGAGATAGGTCTAGATTCCAGACAGTTCTTTCGTTTTTAAATGCTCAGTTGTGCGATGTGTATATGTTGCAGGAATGTGCTCTGTCCTCTTCTAGGTCCTACAACCATCTGGCCAGGCAGTGGTCCCACGGTCCCTCCTACTGGTCCGGCGGGGGCGACTGTAAGTCCGCAGGGGTCGCCATCCTGATCAGGGGAGGCAACTTTACACTTGATTCTGTTCAGGAGCTTGTCTGTGGCAGATTGCTAATTGCAGACGGCTCTTGGGCGGGGGAGCCCGTAAGGCTCATCAATGTGTATGCCTCTCCTGAGAAGGGTGCGCGTCTGGAACTATTCCAGGCCCTGCGGGCCCAGCTCGCAACCTCCAGGGCTGTAGTGTTGGGTGGGGACTTCAACTGCCCCATTGAAGCGGACGGACGCAGTTCTGGGACATCTGTCAAGTTGGATGTCACATCCAAACTGCTCATCGAGATGGTGACTGAAGCATCCTTGCAGGACGTTGTTGGGTCCATCGGGAACGGCTCTGTTAATTATACATGGAGCCGCCCCGATGGCTCGCTCCGTTCTCGGATTGACTTTGTGTTTGCCTCTCGAGCAGTCAGGCAGACTAGGCACTCTATGGTTCCCTGCTTCTTCTCTGACCACAGGGCCATTCTGTTTCAAGGGGTTCTGGGCCATGGTTTCCCATCTGGCCCAGGCTCTTGGAAGCTGAATTGTGCTCTGCTGGCTCAGGAGGAGGTTCTGGAGGAGCTTAGAGAGGCCTACATCGTATGGCGCAACGATAAATGTATGTTTGAGCGTGTTAGTGATTGGTGGGAATTTGTTAAGGTTCAATTTCGCAGTTTCTTTCAGGCCAAGAGTCGTCAACAGGCGTGCGGAAGAAAGAGGGACTTCAGGAGGCTGCAGCGCGAGCTGCGGTCACTGCAAGACCTTCTCCGGTGCGGCTGGGACGTGAAGGAGGAGCTGGAGGAGACCAAAAAGAGCTTGCAAAGGCACTTTGAGGAGGAATCCAAGCGAATCGTCTTCCGTTCCAAGGTGGAGAACCTGGAGAAGGGTGAGAAATGTAACTCGTTCTTTTTCAGGAAACTCCACGCCGGCCACACGCCCCTGACTGAGCTGCGGGATGAGACCGGAAGTTTGCGGAAGGGCAAAGAGGACGTGATGGGGGTTGTCACTAGCTTCTACCGCAGCCTCTACGCCCCGAAGACCACCGACTCCGAAGTGGCCGACGAGTTCCTGTCAGGTATCACTAACGTTGTTGATCCCGCAGGTGCGTCGGCCATGGACGCCCCCTTGACGGTGGGGGAGCTGCTCTCTGCCGCTAAATCCTTTAGGCCTGGCAGGACCCCGGGCAGTGATGGTCTCCCAGCGGAGCTCTATGTAGCGCTGGGGGATCTCATTTGCCCGGACCTGTTGGAGCTGTACGAGGAGATGGTGGTGGAGGGCAGAATGCCTCCGTCGTTGAGGGAGGGTATGATCACGATCCTGTATAAGCGGAAGGGGGAGAGATGTGACTTGAAAAATTGGCGTCCCATCTCTCTCTTGAACGTGGACTACAAGATCCTCGCCAAGGTGCTGGCCAACCGGCTGAAGAAGGTCATCGGTCAGGTCGTCCATCTGGACCAGACCTGTGGCATTCCCGGCCGCAGGATCGCAGACAGCCTCGCCCTAGTGAGGGACACGGTCCATTACATCCAAAGCCGCCGTGCACACGCGGCCCTGGTCAGCCTTGATCAGGAGAAGGCTTTCGACCGGGTCTCTCACGAGTTCATGGGCAGGGCACTGCGTAGGTTAGGACTTGGTGATATGTTTTGTCGTTTTGTTAACGTGATGTATTTTGATATTTTCAGCAGGGTACTGGTGAACGGCTGGAAGACTGACCCCTTTCCGGTTCTTTCTGGGGTCAGACAAGGCTGCCCTCTCTCACCTCTCCTTTTTGTTTGTGTTATAGAATCCTTCGCGGAGGCTATACGGCAGAACGGAGAGATCAGAGGGATCACCGTACCCGGACCCGATCGACACGAGGTCAAGTGCTCGCTGTACATGGACGACGTGACCGTCTTCTGCGCTGACCAGCGTTCGGTGACCGCACTCGTCCAGACCTGCGAGAAGTTCGGAAAGGCTTCAGGGGCAAAGGTCAACTGCGGGAAGTCGGAGGCTATGCTCTTCGGGGAGTGGCACCTGGCTTCCTCCGCCCCCTTCCCGTTTACCATCAAACCGGACTTCATCAAGATCCTTGGAGTCTGGTTCGGAAAGGAAGGCGCGGCCCTCAAGTCCTGGGAAGAGCGATTGGCTAAGGTCAATACGAAGATCGGGCTGTGGAGCCTCAGACACCTCACCATTGAGGGCAAAGCATTGGTCCTGAGGAACGAAGTTCTGCCTGTGCTCCAGTACACCGCACAGGCCTGGCCCCCCCATGTCACCGTCTGCAGGGCCATCACCAGGACCGTGTTTAGTTTCATCTGGGGCTCCAAAATGGACAGAGTGAAGCGCTCCGTGATGTACAAGGAACCCCGCAAGGGCGGAAAAGGTGTTCCGGATATCCCTACCTTGCTGCGGGCAGCCTTCGTATGTGACTGTGTGCGGAGGACTCTGCAACAGAAAGAATGGCTCTGCGGGCAGGTCCATGTCTCGCCTGTTCCTCCTCCCCCTCTGGAGGGGTCTGAGCTGGGACAAGTGGGACAGCTCCATCCCTTACAACTGGCACACTCCCTGGTTCTACGGGGGCGTCGTCAAGTTTGTGAGGGAACACCAACTGGAGGGACTCAAGCCCGACTTGTGGAAGCCAAAAACTGTCCACAAGCTCATCAGAGCACAGGACTCTATGGAGCTCGTTCCAGGGCTCACTGCGGCCACCGCAGAGACTGTATGGACAAATGTGGCTTCGGCGAAGCTGACCAACGGGCACAAGGACTTGTCTTGGATGGCCATTCAGGGGGGACTGCCCTTTGAGGTCATTCATGCATGCCCGCAACCTGTGCAAAACGCGGTACTGCCCCCGGTGCCCCTTCGTGGAGGAAACATCTTTGCACCTCTTTTGGCAGTGTCCGTTTGCTCAGGGCCTGTTGGACGCCCTGGAACTTGAACTCAGTGACTGTGTGCCCAGGAACAGGCTAACGCACTGCGCGGTGCTGTACGGCCTGTTCCCTGGGAATTTCGGCGATGAGGCAACCCGGGAGGCCTGGCGCCTTATGAACTGTTTTAAGGACGCTATATGGCTTGCCAGGAACCGCCTCATTCTGAAGAAGGAGAGGATGTCCTTTCTGGACTGCCGCAGGCTGGTCCACAGCCTGCTCAGAGACTATTCCATCATGGACAGATCGGACCAGGAAGAAGAGGATTGATACCCCTCTCCTTCCCCCTCTCCCCTTGTGTTGTGTTGTCTTTCAATAAAGCTTCGGGCCTGTGATTTCCCCTCCCTACCCCCCTCTTTCCCACCCCCCCTTACCCCATCACTTGTCTGTATTGCTTTATTGTTTGTTGTTTTAGGATTGTTAAGGTATGCGGGAATGTTAGTGTAGCGGGTGGTATGATGTATAGCGTAGGGAGCCTGTGCTGTATGTTGTACCATGGTGCTGAGTATGTAGTGTCTTATTTATTGAACTGTGCTGCGTCACAGTTTATGTATGCCTGACGACGACTGATTGTAATAAAGATATTTTCAATCAAAAAAAATCTGTTCTTATCAGTTTAATATCTGATACGTCCCCTATCTGGGGACCATATATTAAATGGATTTTTAGAACAGGGAGATGGAAAAAGAGCTTGCTCTGTCCTCTCCAGGCATTGACCTGGTATTGCAGTGCCTCCAGGTTCAGTGCACCCCCTAATGAGTTTGCAAAAAACAGAGCAAAAGAATGAAGAAGGAAACAAGCCGGCTGCACCTGAAACTACTGTTTTGCAAGAAACATCCCTCGAGTGTGTTGTGCGCAGGTGGACCGACCCCGAAAAATTAGCCCGAGTGTGGCTACGAAAAGTTTGTTTGTCCAAGACTTGCTGGCCTCTGTTGCCATGGCAACCAACTGGCAGAGTTGTTTACAACTTGGCTGCCGGGCCAGTGCTGGTGATGTCATCGCGGGACGTGATGTCATCAAGGCTTTGCTGCTATACACAGCTGCCAGCACAACAAGCAGCTCAGTTGCAGCCGGTCAAGCGACCGAGCAGGTAGGTGGAAAGGTAGGTGCAGTTTATTAAACCGTTTCCTTTGGATTTGATTTCCTGGTGGCCGGCCGATGTATCCTGCTGATGCTGCCTGCCTACGGCTCCAGCTGGGAGAATTCACCCTCCATGTTCTTTGATAGATAGATTAGATACATTAGATAGAATAGATAGGATAGATAGGATAGATTAGATAGATAGATAGATAGATAGATAGATAGATAGATAGATAGATAGATAGGTAGGTAGGTAGGTAGGTACTAATAATAAGCTAGCCAGCTAGGCAGCCAGCCACAGAGACAGCCAGCCAGCTACAGAGACAGCCAGCCAAAGAGCTAGCTGCATGTCATGTATGCCAGACAGAGACGGAGACAGAGACAGAGACGTGTATGTCTGCCATCCATCAGGTGGAAGCAGACGCAGTGTGATTGGGGGGTGGAGCTATTCAGATTTGAGAGCAGAAAGGAAGACAGAGGCAGTGCTAGGCAATAGGAGATGCAGTGTGAAAGCACGTCCGGTCCGCCATCTGAGAGGGTGGAGCGCATAATAGGGTATGTATGTCTGGCTTCGCCTTAACAAGAAGGACGTGGTGTCCGAGAAGGGGAGTTTTCGGGAAACCGTTGTGGCCATCGCTTCTCGGCCTTTTGGCTAAGATCAAGTGTAGTATCTGTTCTTATCAGTTTAATATCTGATACGTCCCCTATCTGGGGACCATATATTAAATGGATTTTTAGAACAGGGAGATGGAAAAAGAGCTTGCTCTGTCCTCTCCAGGCATTGACCTGGTATTGCAGTGCCTCCAGGTTCAGTGCACCCCCTAATGAGTTTGCAAAAAACAGAGCAAAAGAATGAAGAAGGAAACAAGCCGGCTGCACCTGAAACTACTGTTTTGCAAGAAACATCCCTCGAGTGTGTTGTGCGCAGGTGGACCGACCCCGAAAAATTAGCCCGAGTGTGGCTACGAAAAGTTTGTTTGTCCAAGACTTGCTGGCCTCTGTTGCCATGGCAACCAACTGGCAGAGTTGTTTACAACTTGGCTGCCGGGCCAGTGCTGGTGATGTCATCGCGGGACGTGATGTCATCAAGGCTTTGCTGCTATACACAGCTGCCAGCACAACAAGCAGCTCAGTTGCAGCCGGTCAAGCGACCGAGCAGGTAGGTGGAAAGGTAGGTGCAGTTTATTAAACCGTTTCCTTTGGATTTGATTTCCTGGTGGCCGGCCGATGTATCCTGCTGATGCTGCCTGCCTACGGCTCCAGCTGGGAGAATTCACCCTCCATGTTCTTTGATAGATAGATTAGATACATTAGATAGAATAGATAGGATAGATAGGATAGATTAGATAGATAGATAGATAGATAGATAGATAGATAGATAGATAGGTAGGTAGGTAGGTAGGTAGGTACTAATAATAAGCTAGCCAGCTAGGCAGCCAGCCACAGAGACAGCCAGCCAGCTACAGAGACAGCCAGCCAAAGAGCTAGCTGCATGTCATGTATGCCAGACAGAGACGGAGACAGAGACAGAGACGTGTATGTCTGCCATCCATCAGGTGGAAGCAGACGCAGTGTGATTGGGGGGTGGAGCTATTCAGATTTGAGAGCAGAAAGGAAGACAGAGGCAGTGCTAGGCAATAGGAGATGCAGTGTGAAAGCACGTCCGGTCCGCCATCTGAGAGGGTGGAGCGCATAATAGGGTATGTATGTCTGGCTTCGCCTTAACAAGAAGGACGTGGTGTCCGAGAAGGGGAGTTTTCGGGAAACCGTTGTGGCCATCGCTTCTCGGCCTTTTGGCTAAGATCAAGTGTAGTATCTGTTCTTATCAGTTTAATATCTGATACGTCCCCTATCTGGGGACCATATATTAAATGGATTTTTAGAACAGGGAGATGGAAAAAGAGCTTGCTCTGTCCTCTCCAGGCATTGACCTGGTATTGCAGTGCCTCCAGGTTCAGTGCACCCCCTAATGAGTTTGCAAAAAACAGAGCAAAAGAATGAAGAAGGAAACAAGCCGGCTGCACCTGAAACTACTGTTTTGCAAGAAACATCCCTCGAGTGTGTTGTGCGCAGGTGGACCGACCCCGAAAAATTAGCCCGAGTGTGGCTACGAAAAGTTTGTTTGTCCAAGACTTGCTGGCCTCTGTTGCCATGGCAACCAACTGGCAGAGTTGTTTACAACTTGGCTGCCGGGCCAGTGCTGGTGATGTCATCGCGGGACGTGATGTCATCAAGGCTTTGCTGCTATACACAGCTGCCAGCACAACAAGCAGCTCAGTTGCAGCCGGTCAAGCGACCGAGCAGGTAGGTGGAAAGGTAGGTGCAGTTTATTAAACCGTTTCCTTTGGATTTGATTTCCTGGTGGCCGGCCGATGTATCCTGCTGATGCTGCCTGCCTACGGCTCCAGCTGGGAGAATTCACCCTCCATGTTCTTTGATAGATAGATTAGATACATTAGATAGAATAGATAGGATAGATAGGATAGATTAGATAGATAGATAGATAGATAGATAGATAGATAGATAGATAGATAGATAGGTAGGTAGGTAGGTAGGTAGGTAGGTACTAATAATAAGCTAGCCAGCTAGGCAGCCAGCCACAGAGACAGCCAGCCAGCTACAGAGACAGCCAGCCAAAGAGCTAGCTGCATGTCATGTATGCCAGACAGAGACGGAGACAGAGACAGAGACGTGTATGTCTGCCATCCATCAGGTGGAAGCAGACGCAGTGTGATTGGGGGGTGGAGCTATTCAGATTTGAGAGCAGAAAGGAAGACAGAGGCAGTGCTAGGCAATAGGAGATGCAGTGTGAAAGCACGTCCGGTCCGCCATCTGAGAGGGTGGAGCGCATAATAGGGTATGTATGTCTGGCTTCGCCTTAACAAGAAGGACGTGGTGTCCGAGAAGGGGAGTTTTCGGGAAACCGTTGTGGCCATCGCTTCTCGGCCTTTTGGCTAAGATCAAGTGTAGTATCTTGTCTTACTGAACTGCCTTGACTTGACGGCTCAGGTCCTGGGGTACCCCCTGCACTCGGCCTTTGGGCATCGGCGATTTAATTCGTCTTAAGCTCACTGCAGCTATTGGGTGTAGGGCTATTCCCCAGGAACGAGAGTGAACCTTCCTCTCGGCCTGCTGCTCGATTGTCCTGTGCCCGACGGTTTGACCGGAGAACCACTTCGATCCCGCCTGCCGACGAACGATCGACGAAGACGCCCCGGAACCCCGAGAAGGACGACGCTGAACCCCGAAGAAGCCGGCGACGAGGATTTGCATCTCTCCGCCCCCTTCGACGAGGATCTGCATAGCTCCGCCCACCAGGAAAGAGCTCGACCAGGGAGAAGCGATGGCCTCTTCAGCACCAGCACCGGAGATGAAGAAGACCCAGCAGAAGGAAGCGAGGAAGAGCCAGGAGGCCCGGGTCGTGGATGCCTCTTCCTCTGCCGCCCCAGCTCAGCCGACGACCAGCAAGGCTGCGGATCCAGGCGTCCCTACACTGCGGCCCTGGATGCGCACTACGGTGGCCATGCGACTGAAGAAGGTGGATGGTAGAGAGCCGGACATGTCTGAGGATGTGTTCGCCTAAGAAGATGGTCCTGGACCAGGGTTTCTCCAAGGCTGAAACCCTCAGCATTTTCTTCTTCACTGGGATCTTCTATGTGACATTTGCCTCCTTCAACACCTGCAGGAGGTACTGGGAGGCGGTAAAGGCAGCGAGGCCCGAATCCCCTTTCTCTCGCTTTGTAAGCAACTGCTTAATCCAAAGGGAGGAGAGGCGGGTGACGGTTTCAATCCTTAACCCGTACATCCCAGGCAAGGACATCGCCACATTCCTCGCAAGGTACTGCACAGTGGTCAAGGAACCCTCCAAGATCCTGAGCAGCCTTGGATTCTGGACTGGCAAGTGGTCGGTGGTCGTGAGGCTCAACAGGGATGAGTCATCGGACGACGGTTTCCAGCACCTGCCTCAGGCTTTCTCTTTGGGTGACGCTCCAGGCTTCATCTATTACCCGGATATGCCGCAGATCTGCAGGAGATGCAGCAAGAAGGGTCATCAGGCGAAGGACTGCAGCGAAGATTCCTGTAGAGTCTGCCGAGTGCCGGGGCATGGGACCAAGGACTGTCCGAAGGCAAAAACCTGCAACCTCTGCGGCCATGCGGACCACAGCTACAGGGCCTGCCCCCAGAGGGAAAAGAGAACGTGGGCATCCGTGGTTGCCAAAGCTCCGACCGGCCAGCAGCCGGCCGTAGCCCAAGCAGCGCAGAAGCCCAAGGAGAAGGAGAAGAAGAAGAAGGAGGGTAAGAGGACGACGGCCCCTAACCCTCCCCCCACCCCCGCCCTCCCTACCCCTTCCCCCTCCCCTCCTTCCCCCCCTCCCCCCTCTCCCTCCCCGCCCACCCCCACTGAGGAATCCCTCCCCTATCCCATTGCCTCAGTGGGTCCCCTGTCCCCCGCCCCTACCCCCACCCTCCCACCCCACTCCCCCAACCCAGCAGCACTAACCTTTCCTCCCGCTGCTGTGGTTCTCTCCTTGGAGGATTTTCCCCCTCTTGTCCCCACAGTGGTTCCCGACAGGAAGAGGAAAGTGAGGGACAGCCCATCGGCTGAGACCTCCAAGAAAAAGATCATCGAGGTCTGCGAAGATGACCTCCCGGAGGAAAGCGACATGGATCAGGTGGTGGAGAATCTGGTCGACGAACCGGAGGCTTTCGACTTCGAGGACGTCCCAGAGAATGCACACCTGAAAGAGGCGCTGGAGGAGTGCATACGGGAATGGGTCGGGCCGGCGGGCCCCGAAGAAGAGGATCCGCCCGACCGGAGTGGTATCGTATGAGTCTGTGACTAACCCTTTTCTTTTCTCCCCATGGCTAATCTTTCCATCTTTAGCTTAAATGTGCGGAGTATGAGAGATAGGTCTAGATTCCAGACAGTTCTTTCGTTTTTAAATGCTCAGTTGTGCGATGTGTATATGTTGCAGGAATGTGCTCTGTCCTCTTCTAGGTCCTACAACCATCTGGCCAGGCAGTGGTCCCACGGTCCCTCCTACTGGTCCGGCGGGGGCGACTGTAAGTCCGCAGGGGTCGCCATCCTGATCAGGGGAGGCAACTTTACACTTGATTCTGTTCAGGAGCTTGTCTGTGGCAGATTGCTAATTGCAGACGGCTCTTGGGCGGGGGAGCCCGTAAGGCTCATCAATGTGTATGCCTCTCCTGAGAAGGGTGCGCGTCTGGAACTATTCCAGGCCCTGCGGGCCCAGCTCGCAACCTCCAGGGCTGTAGTGTTGGGTGGGGACTTCAACTGCCCCATTGAAGCGGACGGACGCAGTTCTGGGACATCTGTCAAGTTGGATGTCACATCCAAACTGCTCATCGAGATGGTGACTGAAGCATCCTTGCAGGACGTTGTTGGGTCCATCGGGAACGGCTCTGTTAATTATACATGGAGCCGCCCCGATGGCTCGCTCCGTTCTCGGATTGACTTTGTGTTTGCCTCTCGAGCAGTCAGGCAGACTAGGCACTCTATGGTTCCCTGCTTCTTCTCTGACCACAGGGCCATTCTGTTTCAAGGGGTTCTGGGCCATGGTTTCCCATCTGGCCCAGGCTCTTGGAAGCTGAATTGTGCTCTACTGGCTCAGGAGGAGGTTCTGGAGGAGCTTAGAGAGGCCTACATCGTATGGCGCAACGATAAATGTATGTTTGAGCGTGTTAGTGATTGGTGGGAATTTGTTAAGGTTCAATTTCGCAGTTTCTTTCAGGCCAAGAGTCGTCAACAGGCGTGCGGAAGAAAGAGGGACTTCAGGAGGCTGCAGCGCGAGCTGCGGTCACTGCAAGACCTTCTCCGGTGCGGCTGGGACGTGAAGGAGGAGCTGGAGGAGACCAAAAAGAGCTTGCAAAGGCACTTTGAGGAGGAATCCAAGCGAATCGTCTTCCGTTCCAAGGTGGAGAACCTGGAGAAGGGTGAGAAATGTAACTCGTTCTTTTTCAGGAAACTCCACGCCGGCCACACGCCCCTGACTGAGCTGCGGGATGAGACCGGAAGTTTGCGGAAGGGCAAAGAGGACGTGATGGGGGTTGTCACTAGCTTCTACCGCAGCCTCTACGCCCCGAAGACCACCGACTCCGAAGTGGCCGACGAGTTCCTGTCAGGTATCACTAACGTTGTTGATCCCGCAGGTGCGTCGGCCATGGACGCCCCCTTGACGGTGGGGGAGCTGCTCTCTGCCGCTAAATCCTTTAGGCCTGGCAGGACCCCGGGCAGTGATGGTCTCCCAGCGGAGCTCTATGTAGCGCTGGGGGATCTCATTTGCCCGGACCTGTTGGAGCTGTACGAGGAGATGGTGGTGGAGGGCAGAATGCCTCCGTCGTTGAGGGAGGGTATGATCACGATCCTGTATAAGCGGAAGGGGGAGAGATGTGACTTGAAAAATTGGCGTCCCATCTCTCTCTTGAACGTGGACTACAAGATCCTCGCCAAGGTGCTGGCCAACCGGCTGAAGAAGGTCATCGGTCAGGTCGTCCATCTGGACCAGACCTGTGGCATTCCCGGCCGCAGGATCGCAGACAGCCTCGCCCTAGTGAGGGACACGGTCCATTACATCCAAAGCCGCCGTGCACACGCGGCCCTGGTCAGCCTTGATCAGGAGAAGGCTTTCGACCGGGTCTCTCACGAGTTCATGGGCAGGGCACTGCGTAGGTTAGGACTTGGTGATATGTTTTGTCGTTTTGTTAACGTGATGTATTTTGATATTTTCAGCAGGGTACTGGTGAACGGCTGGAAGACTGACCCCTTTCCGGTTCTTTCTGGGGTCAGACAAGGCTGCCCTCTCTCACCTCTCCTTTTTGTTTGTGTTATAGAATCCTTCGCGGAGGCTATACGGCAGAACGGAGAGATCAGAGGGATCACCGTACCCGGACCCGATCGACACGAGGTCAAGTGCTCGCTGTACATGGACGACGTGACCGTCTTCTGCGCTGACCAGCGTTCGGTGACCGCACTCGTCCAGACCTGCGAGAAGTTCGGAAAGGCTTCAGGGGCAAAGGTCAACTGCGGGAAGTCGGAGGCTATGCTCTTCGGGGAGTGGCACCTGGCTTCCTCCGCCCCCTTCCCGTTTACCATCAAACCGGACTTCATCAAGATCCTTGGAGTCTGGTTCGGAAAGGAAGGCGCGGCCCTCAAGTCCTGGGAAGAGCGATTGGCTAAGGTCAATACGAAGATCGGGCTGTGGAGCCTCAGACACCTCACCATTGAGGGCAAAGCATTGGTCCTGAGGAACGAAGTTCTGCCTGTGCTCCAGTACACCGCACAGGCCTGGCCCCCCCATGTCACCGTCTGCAGGGCCATCACCAGGACCGTGTTTTGTTTCATCTGGGGCTCCAAAATGGACAGAGTGAAGCGCTCCGTGATGTACAAGGAACCCCGCAAGGGCGGAAAAGGTGTTCCGGATATCCCTACCTTGCTGCGGGCAGCCTTCGTATGTGACTGTGTGCGGAGGACTCTGCAACAGAAAGAATGGCTCTGCGGGCAGGTCCATGTCTCGCCTGTTCCTCCTCCCCCTCTGGAGGGGTCTGAGCTGGGACAAGTGGGACAGCTCCATCCCTTACAACTGGCACACTCCCTGGTTCTACGGGGGCGTCGTCAAGTTTGTGAGGGAACACCAACTGGAGGGACTCAAGCCCGACTTGTGGAAGCCAAAAACTGTCCACAAGCTCATCAGAGCACAGGACTCTATGGAGCTCGTTCCAGGGCTCACTGCGGCCACCGCAGAGACTGTATGGACTAAATGTGGCTTCGGCGAAGCTGACCAACGGGCACAAGGACTTGTCTTGGATGGCCATTCAGGGGGGACTGCCTTTGAGGTCATTCATGCATGCCCGCAACCTGTGCAAAACGCGGTACTGCCCCCGGTGCCCCTTCGTGGAGGAAACATCTTTCGCACCTCTTTTGGCAGTGTCCGTTTGCTCAGGGCCTGTTGGACGCCCTGGAACTTGAACTCAGTGACTGTGTGCCCAGGAACAGGCTAACGCACTGCGCGGTGCTGTACGGCCTGTTCCCTGGGAATTTCGGCGATGAGGCAACCCGGGAGGCCTGGCGCCTTATGAACTGTTTTAAGGACGCTATATGGCTTGCCAGGAACCGCCTCATTCTGAAGAAGGAGAGGATGTCCTTTCTGGACTGCCGCAGGCTGGTCCACAGCCTGCTCAGAGACTATTCCATCATGGACAGATCGGACCAGGAAGAAGAGGATTGATACCCCTCTCCTTCCCCCTCTCCCCTTGTGTTGTGTTGTCTTTCAATAAAGCTTCGGGCCTGTGATTTCCCCTCCCTACCCCCCTCTTTCCCACCCCCCTTACCCCATCACTTGTCTGTATTGCTTTATTGTTTGTTGTTTTAGGATTGTTAAGGTATGCGGGAATGTTAGTGTAGCGGGTGGTATGATGTATAGCGTAGGGAGCCTGTGCTGTATGTTGTACCATGGTGCTGAGTATGTAGTGTCTTATTTATTGAACTGTGCTGCGTCACAGTTTATGTATGCCTGACGACGACTGATTGTAATAAAGATATTTTCAATCAAAAAATCTGTTCTTATCAGTTTAATATCTGATACGTCCCCTATCTGGGGACCATATATTAAATGGATTTTTAGAACAGGGAGATGGAAAAAGAGCTTGCTCTGTCCTCTCCAGGCATTGACCTGGTATTGCAGTGCCTCCAGGTTCAGTGCACCCCCTAATGAGTTTGCAAAAAACAGAGCAAAAGAATGAAGAAGGAAACAAGCCGGCTGCACCTGAAACTACTGTTTTGCAAGAAACATCCCTCGAGTGTGTTGTGCGCAGGTGGACCGACCCCGAAAAATTAGCCCGAGTGTGGCTACGAAAAGTTTGTTTGTCCAAGACTTGCTGGCCTCTGTTGCCATGGCAACCAACTGGCAGAGTTGTTTACAACTTGGCTGCCGGGCCAGTGCTGGTGATGTCATCGCGGGACGTGATGTCATCAAGGCTTTGCTGCTATACACAGCTGCCAGCACAACAAGCAGCTCAGTTGCAGCCGGTCAAGCGACCGAGCAGGTAGGTGGAAAGGTAGGTGCAGTTTATTAAACCGTTTCCTTTGGATTTGATTTCCTGGTGGCCGGCCGATGTATCCTGCTGATGCTGCCTGCCTACGGCTCCAGCTGGGAGAATTCACCCTCCATGTTCTTTGATAGATAGATTAGATACATTAGATAGAATAGATAGGATAGATAGGATAGATTAGATAGATAGATAGATAGATAGATAGATAGATAGATAGATAGATAGATAGGTAGGTAGGTAGGTAGGTAGGTACTAATAATAAGCTAGCCAGCTAGGCAGCCAGCCACAGAGACAGCCAGCCAGCTACAGAGACAGCCAGCCAAAGAGCTAGCTGCATGTCATGTATGCCAGACAGAGACGGAGACAGAGACAGAGACGTGTATGTCTGCCATCCATCAGGTGGAAGCAGACGCAGTGTGATTGGGGGGTGGAGCTATTCAGATTTGAGAGCAGAAAGGAAGACAGAGGCAGTGCTAGGCAATAGGAGATGCAGTGTGAAAGCACGTCCGGTCCGCCATCTGAGAGGGTGGAGCGCATAATAGGGTATGTATGTCTGGCTTCGCCTTAACAAGAAGGACGTGGTGTCCGAGAAGGGGAGTTTTCGGGAAACCGTTGTGGCCATCGCTTCTCGGCCTTTTGGCTAAGATCAAGTGTAGTATCTGTTCTTATCAGTTTAATATCTGATACGTCCCCTATCTGGGGACCATATATTAAATGGATTTTTAGAACAGGGAGATGGAAAAAGAGCTTGCTCTGTCCTCTCCAGGCATTGACCTGGTATTGCAGTGCCTCCAGGTTCAGTGCACCCCCTAATGAGTTTGCAAAAAACAGAGCAAAAGAATGAAGAAGGAAACAAGCCGGCTGCACCTGAAACTACTGTTTTGCAAGAAACATCCCTCGAGTGTGTTGTGCGCAGGTGGACCGACCCCGAAAAATTAGCCCGAGTGTGGCTACGAAAAGTTTGTTTGTCCAAGACTTGCTGGCCTCTGTTGCCATGGCAACCAACTGGCAGAGTTGTTTACAACTTGGCTGCCGGGCCAGTGCTGGTGATGTCATCGCGGGACGTGATGTCATCAAGGCTTTGCTGCTATACACAGCTGCCAGCACAACAAGCAGCTCAGTTGCAGCCGGTCAAGCGACCGAGCAGGTAGGTGGAAAGGTAGGTGCAGTTTATTAAACCGTTTCCTTTGGATTTGATTTCCTGGTGGCCGGCCGATGTATCCTGCTGATGCTGCCTGCCTACGGCTCCAGCTGGGAGAATTCACCCTCCATGTTCTTTGATAGATAGATTAGATACATTAGATAGAATAGATAGGATAGATAGGATAGATTAGATAGATAGATAGATAGATAGATAGATAGATAGATAGATAGATAGGTAGGTAGGTAGGTAGGTAGGTACTAATAATAAGCTAGCCAGCTAGGCAGCCAGCCACAGAGACAGCCAGCCAGCTACAGAGACAGCCAGCCAAAGAGCTAGCTGCATGTCATGTATGCCAGACAGAGACGGAGACAGAGACAGAGACGTGTATGTCTGCCATCCATCAGGTGGAAGCAGACGCAGTGTGATTGGGGGGTGGAGCTATTCAGATTTGAGAGCAGAAAGGAAGACAGAGGCAGTGCTAGGCAATAGGAGATGCAGTGTGAAAGCACGTCCGGTCCGCCATCTGAGAGGGTGGAGCGCATAATAGGGTATGTATGTCTGGCTTCGCCTTAACAAGAAGGACGTGGTGTCCGAGAAGGGGAGTTTTCGGGAAACCGTTGTGGCCATCGCTTCTCGGCCTTTTGGCTAAGATCAGTGATCCCACCTACTTGCCTGGCAAGGGAGGTGCTCCTGTTCCTGTATGGTGTGTTGGCGATACCTGGAAAATGGAAGCGATAAATGCGGATGGAACTACGGCAGAGGAAGTCCCGGGATATGCAAAGATCAGAAATGGATGTCGTTTTATACTGAGAGACCCTGGAAAGAAAGAGCGGGGACTTGTTTTCCTGGTGGAGGAGATTTTCTTCAAGCTTTTCGGTTTGCAGAGGAGTCAGATCCTGGCCCTGCTGGAATTTCCAAAGCGTGGAGTGTACGACCTGGTACTAACTTCAGAAGAGGATTACAGTTATCTGATGGGTAAGACTGAATGTTGTAAGGGAAATGCTATACTGAATGGTATTGATATAATATCTCATTTTCCGAGGCGACAAAGACTGATAACTGTGCGGATATACAGCCCTTATGTGGATGAGGAGGAAATTTCGTTGTTCCTGGCGCAGTACTGCGAGGAAGTTGTTTCCAAGGGGAAAATCTTGAACTTGTTCGGGATATGGACAATGAAGTGGAGGTTCGCTGTGAAGTTTAAAGAAATGGAAAATGGAAAGATTTGTGTGCCTCCAGGCCGTTTCAAAATTGGAACTGTCAATGGAGACTTGTTCTATTCGGGAATGGAAGAGTTTTGTCGTAAATGAAAAAAATATGGACATGTGAAAGAGCATTGTACGGTATTGTTTTGTGCAAAATGCCAAACGGAAGGACATTCAGCTGATTCCTGTGAGAAACAGAAGGTTTGCCACTTATGTGGGAATGATGGCCACCTGTATGCGGCATGTCCACTTAGAAAGAAGCGGGGGAGGGAGAAGGAGGAGAAGGAGGAGAAGGAGGAGAAGGAGAAGGAGGAGGGTCAGGTAGTAGTTGGAGAAAGTGATAGTCTGCGGCGGGAGGAAAATATAGAGCCTGCAGTTAGAAGGGCTCCCAGAGAGGTAGAGGAGACTCCTAGAGAGGGGGAAAAAAAGAAAAAGATAGTTAGGTCACCTTCAGAGGAAGGAAGAAGGGATCAGGAGGTTGTGTCTCTGGAAGATTGGGAGCATATAGCTTCGCTAGAAAGGAGGAGTTTTTACGGCAGAGTAGAGGAAAAAGCAAAAGACAGCATGATAAAAGATATAAAAGGGTTCTTTGAGTTCTATAATGTACCTGCTCATATAAGAAAGCGAGTAGAAGAGACACGTTCTATATCACCTAGTATGTTCCGTGTATTGACGTATCTTGCATTTAAGGGTGGTTTGAGAGGGTAATATAATTTGTTGGGGTTTTTTGTTTTTTTCTGGTATAAAGTTATATGATAGTTTTGTTTCTTTGTATGTGTAGAAGATAGAATTTTTTCTTTGTTTGTTTTGTGTATTGTTTGCAAAGTTATTTTTTGTTGTTGTAAGCTTTTGTTTTTTAATAAAATTGGTTGTTATCCTTTTTGATAATCAACTTTAAAAAAAAAAAAAAAAAAAAAAAAAAAAAAAAAAAAATCTGTTCTTATCAGTTTAATATCTGATACGTCCCCTATCTGGGGACCATATATTAAATGGATTTTTAGAACAGGGAGATGGAAAAAGAGCTTGCTCTGTCCTCTCCAGGCATTGACCTGGTATTGCAGTGCCTCCAGGTTCAGTGCACCCCCTAATGAGTTTGCAAAAAACAGAGCAAAAGAATGAAGAAGGAAACAAGCCGGCTGCACCTGAAACTACTGTTTTGCAAGAAACATCCCTCGAGTGTGTTGTGCGCAGGTGGACCGACCCCGAAAAATTAGCCCGAGTGTGGCTACGAAAAGTTTGTTTGTCCAAGACTTGCTGGCCTCTGTTGCCATGGCAACCAACTGGCAGAGTTGTTTACAACTTGGCTGCCGGGCCAGTGCTGGTGATGTCATCGCGGGACGTGATGTCATCAAGGCTTTGCTGCTATACACAGCTGCCAGCACAACAAGCAGCTCAGTTGCAGCCGGTCAAGCGACCGAGCAGGTAGGTGGAAAGGTAGGTGCAGTTTATTAAACCGTTTCCTTTGGATTTGATTTCCTGGTGGCCGGCCGATGTATCCTGCTGATGCTGCCTGCCTACGGCTCCAGCTGGGAGAATTCACCCTCCATGTTCTTTGATAGATAGATTAGATACATTAGATAGAATAGATAGGATAGATAGGATAGATTAGATAGATAGATAGATAGATAGATAGATAGATAGATAGATAGATAGATAGATAGGTAGGTAGGTAGGTAGGTAGGTAGGTACTAATAATAAGCTAGCCAGCTAGGCAGCCAGCCACAGAGACAGCCAGCCAGCTACAGAGACAGCCAGCCAAAGAGCTAGCTGCATGTCATGTATGCCAGACAGAGACGGAGACAGAGACAGAGACGTGTATGTCTGCCATCCATCAGGTGGAAGCAGACGCAGTGTGATTGGGGGGTGGAGCTATTCAGATTTGAGAGCAGAAAGGAAGACAGAGGCAGTGCTAGGCAATAGGAGATGCAGTGTGAAAGCACGTCCGGTCCGCCATCTGAGAGGGTGGAGCGCATAATAGGGTATGTATGTCTGGCTTCGCCTTAACAAGAAGGACGTGGTGTCCGAGAAGGGGAGTTTTCGGGAAACCGTTGTGGCCATCGCTTCTCGGCCTTTTGGCTAAGATCAAGTGTAGTATCTGTTCTTATCAGTTTAATATCTGATACGTCCCCTATCTGGGGACCATATATTAAATGGATTTTTAGAACAGGGAGATGGAAAAAGAGCTTGCTCTGTCCTCTCCAGGCATTGACCTGGTATTGCAGTGCCTCCAGGTTCAGTGCACCCCCTAATGAGTTTGCAAAAAACAGAGCAAAAGAATGAAGAAGGAAACAAGCCGGCTGCACCTGAAACTACTGTTTTGCAAGAAACATCCCTCGAGTGTGTTGTGCGCAGGTGGACCGACCCCGAAAAATTAGCCCGAGTGTGGCTACGAAAAGTTTGTTTGTCCAAGACTTGCTGGCCTCTGTTGCCATGGCAACCAACTGGCAGAGTTGTTTACAACTTGGCTGCCGGGCCAGTGCTGGTGATGTCATCGCGGGACGTGATGTCATCAAGGCTTTGCTGCTATACACAGCTGCCAGCACAACAAGCAGCTCAGTTGCAGCCGGTCAAGCGACCGAGCAGGTAGGTGGAAAGGTAGGTGCAGTTTATTAAACCGTTTCCTTTGGATTTGATTTCCTGGTGGCCGGCCGATGTATCCTGCTGATGCTGCCTGCCTACGGCTCCAGCTGGGAGAATTCACCCTCCATGTTCTTTGATAGATAGATTAGATACATTAGATAGAATAGATAGGATAGATAGGATAGATTAGATAGATAGATAGATAGATAGATAGATAGATAGATAGATAGATAGATAGGTAGGTAGGTAGGTAGGTAGGTAGGTACTAATAATAAGCTAGCCAGCTAGGCAGCCAGCCACAGAGACAGCCAGCCAGCTACAGAGACAGCCAGCCAAAGAGCTAGCTGCATGTCATGTATGCCAGACAGAGACGGAGACAGAGACAGAGACGTGTATGTCTGCCATCCATCAGGTGGAAGCAGACGCAGTGTGATTGGGGGGTGGAGCTATTCAGATTTGAGAGCAGAAAGGAAGACAGAGGCAGTGCTAGGCAATAGGAGATGCAGTGTGAAAGCACGTCCGGTTCCGCCATCTGAGAGGGTGGAGCGCATAATAGGGTATGTATGTCTGGCTTCGCCTTAACAAGAAGGACGTGGTGTCCGAGAAGGGGAGTTTTCGGGAAACCGTTGTGGCCATCGCTTCTCGGCCTTTTGGCTAAGATCAAGTGTAGTATCTGTTCTTATCAGTTTAATATCTGATACGTCCCCTATCTGGGGACCATATATTAAATGGATTTTTAGAACAGGGAGATGGAAAAAGAGCTTGCTCTGTCCTCTCCAGGCATTGACCTGGTATTGCAGTGCCTCCAGGTTCAGTGCACCCCCTAATGAGTTTGCAAAAAACAGAGCAAAAGAATGAAGAAGGAAACAAGCCGGCTGCACCTGAAACTACTGTTTGCAAGAAACATCCCTCGAGTGTGTTGTGCGCAGGTGGACCGACCCCGAAAAATTAGCCCGAGTGTGGCTACGAAAAGTTTGTTTGTCCAAGACTTGCTGGCCTCTGTTGCCATGGCAACCAACTGGCAGAGTTGTTTACAACTTGGCTGCCGGGCCAGTGCTGGTGATGTCATCGCGGGACGTGATGTCATCAAGGCTTTGCTGCTATACACAGCTGCCAGCACAACAAGCAGCTCAGTTGCAGCCGGTCAAGCGACCGAGCAGGTAGGTGGAAAGGTAGGTGCAGTTTATTAAACCGTTTCCTTTGGATTTGATTTCCTGGTGGCCGGCCGATGTATCCTGCTGATGCTGCCTGCCTACGGCTCCAGCTGGGAGAATTCACCCTCCATGTTCTTTGATAGATAGATTAGATACATTAGATAGAATAGATAGGATAGATAGGATAGATTAGATAGATAGATAGATAGATAGATAGATAGATAGATAGATAGATAGATAGATAGATAGATAGGTAGGTAGGTAGGTAGGTACTAATAATAAGCTAGCCAGCTAGGCAGCCAGCCACAGAGACAGCCAGCCAGCTACAGAGACAGCCAGCCAAAGAGCTAGCTGCATGTCATGTATGCCAGACAGAGACGGAGACAGAGACAGAGACGTGTATGTCTGCCATCCATCAGGTGGAAGCAGACGCAGTGTGATTGGGGGGTGGAGCTATTCAGATTTGAGAGCAGAAAGGAAGACAGAGGCAGTGCTAGGCAATAGGAGATGCAGTGTGAAAGCACGTCCGGTCCGCCATCTGAGAGGGTGGAGCGCATAATAGGGTATGTATGTCTGGCTTCGCCTTAACAAGAAGGACGTGGTGTCCGAGAAGGGGAGTTTTCGGGAAACCGTTGTGGCCATCGCTTCTCGGCCTTTTGGCTAAGATCAAGTGTAGTATCTGTTCTTATCAGTTTAATATCTGATACGTCCCCTATCTGGGGACCATATATTAAATGGATTTTTAGAACAGGGAGATGGAAAAAGAGCTTGCTCTGTCCTCTCCAGGCATTGACCTGGTATTGCAGTGCCTCCAGGTTCAGTGCACCCCCTAATGAGTTTGCAAAAAACAGAGCAAAAGAATGAAGAAGGAAACAAGCCGGCTGCACCTGAAACTACTGTTTTGCAAGAAACATCCCTCGAGTGTGTTGTGCGCAGGTGGACCGACCCCGAAAAATTAGCCCGAGTGTGGCTACGAAAAGTTTGTTTGTCCAAGACTTGCTGGCCTCTGTTGCCATGGCAACCAACTGGCAGAGTTGTTTACAACTTGGCTGCCGGGCCAGTGCTGGTGATGTCATCGCGGGACGTGATGTCATCAAGGCTTTGCTGCTATACACAGCTGCCAGCACAACAAGCAGCTCAGTTGCAGCCGGTCAAGCGACCGAGCAGGTAGGTGGAAAGGTAGGTGCAGTTTATTAAACCGTTTCCTTTGGATTTGATTTCCTGGTGGCCGGCCGATGTATCCTGCTGATGCTGCCTGCCTACGGCTCCAGCTGGGAGAATTCACCCTCCATGTTCTTTGATAGATAGATTAGATACATTAGATAGAATAGATAGGATAGATAGGATAGATTAGATAGATAGATAGATAGATAGATAGATAGATAGATAGATAGATAGATAGATAGATAGGTAGGTAGGTAGGTAGGTAGGTAGGTACTAATAATAAGCTAGCCAGCTAGGCAGCCAGCCACAGAGACAGCCAGCCAGCTACAGAGACAGCCAGCCAAAGAGCTAGCTGCATGTCATGTATGCCAGACAGAGACGGAGACAGAGACAGAGACGTGTATGTCTGCCATCCATCAGGTGGAAGCAGACGCAGTGTGATTGGGGGGTGGAGCTATTCAGATTTGAGAGCAGAAAGGAAGACAGAGGCAGTGCTAGGCAATAGGAGATGCAGTGTGAAAGCACGTCCGGGTCCGCCATCTGAGAGGGTGGAGCGCATAATAGGGTATGTATGTCTGGCTTCGCCTTAACAAGAAGGACGTGGTGTCCGAGAAGGGGAGTTTTCGGGAAACCGTTGTGGCCATCGCTTCTCGGCCTTTTGGCTAAGATCAAGTGTAGTATCTGTTCTTATCAGTTTAATATCTGATACGTCCCCTATCTGGGACCATATATTAAATGGATTTTTAGAACAGGGAGATGGAAAAAGAGCTTGCTCTGTCCTCTCCAGGCATTGACCTGGTATTGCAGTGCCTCCAGGTTCAGTGCACCCCCTAATGAGTTTGCAAAAAACAGAGCAAAAGAATGAAGAAGGAAACAAGCCGGCTGCACCTGAAACTACTGTTTTGCAAGAAACATCCCTCGAGTGTGTTGTGCGCAGGTGGACCGACCCCGAAAAATTAGCCCGAGTGTGGCTACGAAAAAGTTTGTTTGTCCAAGACTTGCTGGCCTCTGTTGCCATGGCAACCAACTGGCAGAGTTGTTTACAACTTGGCTGCCGGGCCAGTGCTGGTGATGTCATCGCGGGACGTGATGTCATCAAGGCTTTGCTGCTATACACAGCTGCCAGCACAACAAGCAGCTCAGTTGCAGCCGGTCAAGCGACCGAGCAGGTAGGTGGAAAGGTAGGTGCAGTTTATTAAACCGTTTCCTTTGGATTTGATTTCCTGGTGGCCGGCCGATGTATCCTGCTGATGCTGCCTGCCTACGGCTCCAGCTGGGAGAATTCACCCTCCATGTTCTTTGATAGATAGATTAGATACATTAGATAGAATAGATAGGATAGATAGGATAGATTAGATAGATAGATAGATAGATAGATAGATAGATAGATAGATAGATAGATAGGTAGGTAGGTAGGTAGGTAGGTAGGTACTAATAATAAGCTAGCCAGCTAGGCAGCCAGCCACAGAGACAGCCAGCCAGCTACAGAGACAGCCAGCCAAAGAGCTAGCTGCATGTCATGTATGCCAGACAGAGACGGAGACAGAGACAGAGACGTGTATGTCTGCCATCCATCAGGTGGAAGCAGACGCAGTGTGATTGGGGGGTGGAGCTATTCAGATTTGAGAGCAGAAAGGAAGACAGAGGCAGTGCTAGGCAATAGGAGATGCAGTGTGAAAGCACGTCCGGTCCGCCATCTGAGAGGGTGGAGCGCATAATAGGGTATGTATGTCTGGCTTCGCCTTAACAAGAAGGACGTGGTGTCCGAGAAGGGGAGTTTTCGGGAAACCGTTGTGGCCATCGCTTCTCGGCCTTTTGGCTAAGATCAAGTGTAGTATCTGTTCTTATCAGTTTAATATCTGATACGTCCCCTATCTGGGGACCCATATATTAAATGGATTTTTAGAACAGGGAGATGGAAAAAGAGCTTGCTCTGTCCTCTCCAGGCATTGACCTGGTATTGCAGTGCCTCCAGGTTCAGTGCACCCCCTAATGAGTTTGCAAAAAACAGAGCAAAAGAATGAAGAAGGAAACAAGCCGGCTGCACCTGAAACTACTGTTTTGCAAGAAACATCCCTCGAGTGTGTTGTGCGCAGGTGGACCGACCCCGAAAAAATTAGCCCGAGTGTGGCTACGAAAAGTTTGTTTGTCCAAGACTTGCTGGCCTCTGTTGCCATGGCAACCAACTGGCAGAGTTGTTTACAACTTGGCTGCCGGGCCAGTGCTGGTGATGTCATCGCGGGACGTGATGTCATCAAGGCTTTGCTGCTATACACAGCTGCCAGCACAACAAGCAGCTCAGTTGCAGCCGGTCAAGCGACCGAGCAGGTAGGTGGAAAGGTAGGTGCAGTTTATTAAACCGTTTCCTTTGGATTTGATTTCCTGGTGGCCGGCCGATGTATCCTGCTGATGCTGCCTGCCTACGGCTCCAGCTGGGAGAATTCACCCTCCATGTTCTTTGATAGATAGATTAGATACATTAGATAGAATAGATAGGATAGATAGGATAGATTAGATAGATAGATAGATAGATAGATAGATATAGATAGATAGATAGATAGATAGGTAGGTAGGTAGGTAGGTAGGTACTAATAATAAGCTAGCCAGCTAGGCAGCCAGCCACAGAGACAGCCAGCCAGCTACAGAGACAGCCAGCCAAAGAGCTAGCTGCATGTCATGTATGCCAGACAGAGACGGAGACAGAGACAGAGACGTGTATGTCTGCCATCCATCAGGTGGAAGCAGACGCAGTGTGATTGGGGGGTGGAGCTATTCAGATTTGAGAGCAGAAAGGAAGACAGAGGCAGTGCTAGGCAATAGGAGATGCAGTGTGAAAGCACGTCCGGTCCGCCATCTGAGAGGGTGGAGCGCATAATAGGGTATGTATGTCTGGGCTTCGCCTTAACAAGAAGGACGTGGTGTCCGAGAAGGGGAGTTTTCGGGAAACCGTTGTGGCCATCGCTTCTCGGCCTTTTGGCTAAGATCAAGTGTAGTATCTGTTCTTATCAGTTTAATATCTGATACGTCCCCTATCTGGGGACCATATATTAAATGGATTTTTAGAACAGGGAGATGGAAAAAAGAGCTTGCTCTGTCCTCTCCAGGCATTGACCTGGTATTGCAGTGCCTCCAGGTTCAGTGCACCCCCTAATGAGTTTGCAAAAAACAGAGCAAAAGAATGAAGAAGGAAACAAGCCGGCTGCACCTGAAACTACTGTTTTGCAAGAAACATCCCTCGAGTGTGTTGTGCGCAGGTGGACCGACCCCGAAAAATTAGCCCGAGTGTGGCTACGAAAAGTTTGTTTGTCCAAGACTTGCTGGCCCTCTGTGCCATGGCAACCAACGGGCAGAGTTGTTTACAACTTGGCTGCCGGGCCAGTGCTGGTGATAGTCATCGCGGGACGTGATGTCATCAAGGCTTTGCTGCTATACACAGCTGCCAGCACAACAAGCAGCTCAGTTGCAGCCGGTCAATCGACCGAGCAGGTAGTGGAAAGGTAGGTGCAGTTTATTAAACCGTTTCCTTTGGATTTGATTTCCTGGTGGCCGGGCCGATGTATCCTGCTGATGCTGCCTGCCTACGGCTCCAGCTGGGAGAATTCACCCTCCATGTTCTTTGATAGATAGATTAGATACATTAGATAGAATAGATAGGATAGATAGGATAGATTAGATAGATAGATAGATAGATAGATAGATAGATAGATAGATAGATAGGTAGGTAGGTAGGTAGGTAGGTAGGTACTAATAATAAGCTAGCCAGCTAGGCAGCCAGCCACAGAGACAGCCAGCCAGCTACAGAGACAGCCAGCCAAAGAGCTAGCTGCATGTCATGTATGCCAGACAGAGACGGAGACAGAGACAGAGACGTGTATGTCTGCCATCCATCAGGTGGAAGCAGACGCAGTGTGATTGGGGGGTGGAGCTATTCAGATTTGAGAGCAGAAAGGAAGACAGAGGCAGTGCTAGGCAATAGGAGATGCAGTGTGAAAGCACGTCCGGTCCGCCATCTGAGAGGGTGGAGCGCATAATAGGGTATGTATGTCTGGCTTCGCCTTAACAAGAAGGACGTGGTGTCCGAGAAGGGGAGTTTTCGGGAAACCGTTGTGGCCATCGCTTCTCGGCCTTTTGGCTAAGATCAAGTGTAGTATCTGTTCTTATCAGTTTAATATCTGATACGTCCCCTATCTGGGGACCATATATTAAATGGATTTTTAGAACAGGGAGATGGAAAAAGAGCTTGCTCTGTCCTCTCCAGGCATTGACCTGGTATTGCAGTGCCTCCAGGTTCAGTGCACCCCCTAATGAGTTTGCAAAAAACAGAGCAAAAGAATGAAGAAGGAAACAAGCCGGCTGCACCTGAAACTACTGTTTTGCAAGAAACATCCCTCGAGTGTGTTGTGCGCAGGTGGACCGACCCCGAAAAATTAGCCCGAGTGTGGCTACGAAAAGTTTGTTTGTCCAAGACTTGCTGGCCTCTGTTGCCATGGCAACCAACTGGCAGAGTTGTTTACAACTTGGCTGCCGGGCCAGTGCTGGTGATGTCATCGCGGGACGTGATGTCATCAAGGCTTTGCTGCTATACACAGCTGCCAGCACAACAAGCAGCTCAGTTGCAGCCGGTCAAAGCGACCGAGCAGGTAGGTGGAAAGGTAGGTGCAGTTATTAAACCGTTTCCTTTGGATTTGATTTCCTGGTGGCCGGCCGATGTATCCTGCTGATGCTGCCTGCCTACGGCTCCAGCTGGGAGAATTCACCCTCCATGTTCTTTGATAGATAGATTAGATACATTAGATAGAATAGATAGGATAGATAGGATAGATTAGATAGATAGATAGATAGATAGATAGATAGATAGATAGATAGATAGGTAGGTAGGTAGGTAGGTAGGTAGGTACTAATAATAAGCTAGCCAGCTAGGCAGCCAGCCACAGAGACAGCCAGCCAGCTACAGAGACAGCCAGCCAAAGAGCTAGCTGCATGTCATGTATGCCAGACAGAGACGGAGACAGAGACAGAGACGTGTATGTCTGCCATCCATCAGGTGGAAGCAGACGCAGTGTGATTGGGGGGTGGAGCTATTCAGATTTGAGAGCAGAAAGGAAGACAGAGGCAGTGCTAGGCAATAGGAGATGCAGTGTGAAAGCACGTCCGGGTCCGCCATCTGAGAGGGTGGAGCGCATAATAGGGTATGTATGTCTGGCTTCGCCTTAACAAGAAGGACGTGGTGTCCGAGAAGGGGAGTTTTCGGGGAAACCGTTGTGGCCATCGCTTCTCGGCCTTTTGGCTAAGATCAAGTGTAGTATCTGTTCTTATCAGTTTAATATCTGATACGTCCCCTATCTGGGGACCATATATTAAATGGATTTTTAGAACAGGGAGATGGAAAAAGAGCTTGCTCTGTCCTCTCCAGGCATTGACCTGGTATTGCAGTGCCTCCAGGTTCAGTGCACCCCCTAATGAGTTTGCAAAAAACAGAGCAAAAGAATGAAGAAGGAAACAAGCCGGCTGCACCTGAAACTACTGTTTTGCAAGAAACATCCCTCGAGTGTGTTGTGCGCAGGTGGACCGACCCCGAAAAATTAGCCCGAGTGTGGCTACGAAAAGTTTGTTTGTCCAAGACTTGCTGGCCTCTGTTGCCATGGCAACCAACTGGCAGAGTTGTTTACAACTTGGCTGCCGGGCCAGTGCTGGTGATGTCATCGCGGGACGTGATGTCATCAAGGCTTTGCTGCTATACACAGCTGCCAGCACAACAAGCAGCTCAGTTGCAGCCGGTCAAGCGACCGAGCAGGTAGGTGGAAAGGTAGGTGCAGTTTATTAAACCGTTTCCTTTGGATTTGATTTCCTGGTGGCCGGCCGATGTATCCTGCTGATGCTGCCTGCCTACGGCTCCAGCTGGGAGAATTCACCCTCCATGTTCTTTGATAGATAGATTAGATACATTAGATAGAATAGATAGGATAGATAGGATAGATTAGATAGATAGATAGATAGATAGATAGATAGATAGATAGATAGATAGATAGGTAGGTAGGTAGGTAGGTAGGTAGGTACTAATAATAAGCTAGCCAGCTAGGCAGCCAGCCACAGAGACAGCCAGCCAGCTACAGAGACAGCCAGCCAAAGAGCTAGCTGCATGTCATGTATGCCAGACAGAGACGGAGACAGAGACAGAGACGTGTATGTCTGCCATCCATCAGGTGGAAGCAGACGCAGTGTGATTGGGGGGTGGAGCTATTCAGATTTGAGAGCAGAAAGGAAGACAGAGGCAGTGCTAGGCAATAGGAGATGCAGTGTGAAAGCACGTCCGGTCCGCCATCTGAGAGGGTGGAGCGCATAATAGGGTATGTATGTCTGGCTTCGCCTTAACAAGAAGGACGTGGTGTCCGAGAAGGGGAGTTTTCGGGAAACCGTTGTGGCCATCGCTTCTCGGCCTTTTGGCTAAGATCAAGTGTAGTATCTGTTCTTATCAGTTTAATATCTGATACGTCCCCTATCTGGGGACCATATATTAAATGGATTTTTAGAACAGGGAGATGGAAAAAGAGCTTGCTCTGTCCTCTCCAGGCATTGACCTGGTATTGCAGTGCCTCCAGGTTCAGTGCACCCCCTAATGAGTTTGCAAAAAACAGAGCAAAAGAATGAAGAAGGAAACAAGCCGGCTGCACCTGAAACTACTGTTTTGCAAGAAACATCCCTCGAGTGTGTTGTGCGCAGGTGGACCGACCCCGAAAAATTAGCCCGAGTGTGGCTACGAAAAGTTTGTTTGTCCAAGACTTGCTGGCCTCTGTTGCCATGGCAACCAACTGGCAGAGTTGTTTACAACTTGGCTGCCGGGCCAGTGCTGGTGATGTCATCGCGGGACGTGATGTCATCAAGGCTTTGCTGCTATACACAGCTGCCAGCACAACAAGCAGCTCAGTTGCAGCCGGTCAAGCGACCGAGCAGGTAGGTGGAAAGGTAGGTGCAGTTTATTAAACCGTTTCCTTTGGATTTGATTTCCTGGTGGCCGGCCGATGTATCCTGCTGATGCTGCCTGCCTACGGCTCCAGCTGGGAGAATTCACCCTCCATGTTCTTTGATAGATAGATTAGATACATTAGATAGAATAGATAGGATAGATAGGATAGATTAGATAGATAGATAGATAGATAGATAGATAGATAGATAGATAGATAGATAGGTAGGTAGGTAGGTAGGTAGGTAGGTACTAATAATAAGCTAGCCAGCTAGGCAGCCAGCCACAGAGACAGCCAGCCAGCTACAGAGACAGCCAGCCAAAGAGCTAGCTGCATGTCATGTATGCCAGACAGAGACGGAGACAGAGACAGAGACGTGTATGTCTGCCATCCATCAGGTGGAAGCAGACGCAGTGTGATTGGGGGGTGGAGCTATTCAGATTTGAGAGCAGAAAGGAAGACAGAGGCAGTGCTAGGCAATAGGAGATGCAGTGTGAAAGCACGTCCGGTCCGCCATCTGAGAGGGTGGAGCGCATAATAGGGTATGTATGTCTGGCTTCGCCTTAACAAGAAGGACGTGGTGTCCGAGAAGGGGAGTTTTCGGGAAACCGTTGTGGCCATCGCTTCTCGGCCTTTTGGCTAAGATCAAGTGTAGTATCTGTTCTTATCAGTTTAATATCTGATACGTCCCCTATCTGGGGACCATATATTAAATGGATTTTTAGAACAGGGAGATGGAAAAAGAGCTTGCTCTGTCCTCTCCAGGCATTGACCTGGTATTGCAGTGCCTCCAGGTTCAGTGCACCCCCTAATGAGTTTGCAAAAAACAGAGCAAAAGAATGAAGAAGGAAACAAGCCGGCTGCACCTGAAACTACTGTTTTGCAAGAAACATCCCTCGAGTGTGTTGTGCGCAGGTGGACCGACCCCGAAAAATTAGCCCGAGTGTGGCTACGAAAAGTTTGTTTGTCCAAGACTTGCTGGCCTCTGTTGCCATGGCAACCAACTGGCAGAGTTGTTTACAACTTGGCTGCCGGGCCAGTGCTGGTGATGTCATCGCGGGACGTGATGTCATCAAGGCTTTGCTGCTATACACAGCTGCCAGCACAACAAGCAGCTCAGTTGCAGCCGGTCAAGCGACCGAGCAGGTAGGTGGAAAGGTAGGTGCAGTTTATTAAACCGTTTCCTTTGGATTTGATTTCCTGGTGGCCGGCCGATGTATCCTGCTGATGCTGCCTGCCTACGGCTCCAGCTGGGAGAATTCACCCTCCATGTTCTTTGATAGATAGATTAGATACATTAGATAGAATAGATAGGATAGATAGGATAGATTAGATAGATAGATAGATAGATAGATAGATAGATAGATAGATAGATAGATAGGTAGGTAGGTAGGTAGGTAGGTAGGTACTAATAATAAGCTAGCCAGCTAGGCAGCCAGCCACAGAGACAGCCAGCCAGCTACAGAGACAGCCAGCCAAAGAGCTAGCTGCATGTCATGTATGCCAGACAGAGACGGAGACAGAGACAGAGACGTGTATGTCTGCCATCCATCAGGTGGAAGCAGACGCAGTGTGATTGGGGGGTGGAGCTATTCAGATTTGAGAGCAGAAAGGAAGACAGAGGCAGTGCTAGGCAATAGGAGATGCAGTGTGAAAGCACGTCCGGTCCGCCATCTGAGAGGGTGGAGCGCATAATAGGGTATGTATGTCTGGCTTCGCCTTAACAAGAAGGACGTGGTGTCCGAGAAGGGGAGTTTTCGGGAAACCGTTGTGGCCATCGCTTCTCGGCCTTTTGGCTAAGATCAAGTGTAGTATCTGTTCTTATCAGTTTAATATCTGATACGTCCCCTATCTGGGGACCATATATTAAATGGATTTTTAGAACAGGGAGATGGAAAAAGAGCTTGCTCTGTCCTCTCCAGGCATTGACCTGGTATTGCAGTGCCTCCAGGTTCAGTGCACCCCCTAATGAGTTTGCAAAAAACAGAGCAAAAGAATGAAGAAGGAAACAAGCCGGCTGCACCTGAAACTACTGTTTTGCAAGAAACATCCCTCGAGTGTGTTGTGCGCAGGTGGACCGACCCCGAAAAATTAGCCCGAGTGTGGCTACGAAAAGTTTGTTTGTCCAAGACTTGCTGGCCTCTGTTGCCATGGCAACCAACTGGCAGAGTTGTTTACAACTTGGCTGCCGGGCCAGTGCTGGTGATGTCATCGCGGGACGTGATGTCATCAAGGCTTTGCTGCTATACACAGCTGCCAGCACAACAAGCAGCTCAGTTGCAGCCGGTCAAGCGACCGAGCAGGTAGGTGGAAAGGTAGGTGCAGTTTATTAAACCGTTTCCTTTGGATTTGATTTCCTGGTGGCCGGCCGATGTATCCTGCTGATGCTGCCTGCCTACGGCTCCAGCTGGGAGAATTCACCCTCCATGTTCTTTGATAGATAGATTAGATACATTAGATAGAATAGATAGGATAGATAGGATAGATTAGATAGATAGATAGATAGATAGATAGATAGATAGATAGATAGATAGATAGGTAGGTAGGTAGGTAGGTAGGTAGGTACTAATAATAAGCTAGCCAGCTAGGCAGCCAGCCACAGAGACAGCCAGCCAGCTACAGAGACAGCCAGCCAAAGAGCTAGCTGCATGTCATGTATGCCAGACAGAGACGGAGACAGAGACAGAGACGTGTATGTCTGCCATCCATCAGGTGGAAGCAGACGCAGTGTGATTGGGGGGTGGAGCTATTCAGATTTGAGAGCAGAAAGGAAGACAGAGGCAGTGCTAGGCAATAGGAGATGCAGTGTGAAAGCACGTCCGGTCCGCCATCTGAGAGGGTGGAGCGCATAATAGGGTATGTATGTCTGGCTTCGCCTTAACAAGAAGGACGTGGTGTCCGAGAAGGGGAGTTTTCGGGAAACCGTTGTGGCCATCGCTTCTCGGCCTTTTGGCTAAGATCAAGTGTAGTATCTGTTCTTATCAGTTTAATATCTGATACGTCCCCTATCTGGGGACCATATATTAAATGGATTTTTAGAACAGGGAGATGGAAAAAGAGCTTGCTCTGTCCTCTCCAGGCATTGACCTGGTATTGCAGTGCCTCCAGGTTCAGTGCACCCCCTAATGAGTTTGCAAAAAACAGAGCAAAAGAATGAAGAAGGAAACAAGCCGGCTGCACCTGAAACTACTGTTTTGCAAGAAACATCCCTCGAGTGTGTTGTGCGCAGGTGGACCGACCCCGAAAAATTAGCCCGAGTGTGGCTACGAAAAGTTTGTTTGTCCAAGACTTGCTGGCCTCTGTTGCCATGGCAACCAACTGGCAGAGTTGTTTACAACTTGGCTGCCGGGCCAGTGCTGGTGATGTCATCGCGGGACGTGATGTCATCAAGGCTTTGCTGCTATACACAGCTGCCAGCACAACAAGCAGCTCAGTTGCAGCCGGTCAAGCGACCGAGCAGGTAGGTGGAAAGGTAGGTGCAGTTTATTAAACCGTTTCCTTTGGATTTGATTTCCTGGTGGCCGGCCGATGTATCCTGCTGATGCTGCCTGCCTACGGCTCCAGCTGGGAGAATTCACCCTCCATGTTCTTTGATAGATAGATTAGATACATTAGATAGAATAGATAGGATAGATAGGATAGATTAGATAGATAGATAGATAGATAGATAGATAGATAGATAGATAGATAGATAGATAGGTAGGTAGGTAGGTAGGTAGGTACTAATAATAAGCTAGCCAGCTAGGCAGCCAGCCACAGAGACAGCCAGCCAGCTACAGAGACAGCCAGCCAAAGAGCTAGCTGCATGTCATGTATGCCAGACAGAGACGGAGACAGAGACAGAGACGTGTATGTCTGCCATCCATCAGGTGGAAGCAGACGCAGTGTGATTGGGGGGTGGAGCTATTCAGATTTGAGAGCAGAAAGGAAGACAGAGGCAGTGCTAGGCAATAGGAGATGCAGTGTGAAAGCACGTCCGGTCCGCCATCTGAGAGGGTGGAGCGCATAATAGGGTATGTATGTCTGGCTTCGCCTTAACAAGAAGGACGTGGTGTCCGAGAAGGGGAGTTTTCGGGAAACCGTTGTGGCCATCGCTTCTCGGCCTTTTGGCTAAGATCAAGTGTAGTATCTGTTCTTATCAGTTTAATATCTGATACGTCCCCTATCTGGGGACCATATATTAAATGGATTTTTAGAACAGGGAGATGGAAAAAGAGCTTGCTCTGTCCTCTCCAGGCATTGACCTGGTATTGCAGTGCCTCCAGGTTCAGTGCACCCCCTAATGAGTTTGCAAAAAACAGAGCAAAAGAATGAAGAAGGAAACAAGCCGGCTGCACCTGAAACTACTGTTTTGCAAGAAACATCCCTCGAGTGTGTTGTGCGCAGGTGGACCGACCCCGAAAAATTAGCCCGAGTGTGGCTACGAAAAGTTTGTTTGTCCAAGACTTGCTGGCCTCTGTTGCCATGGCAACCAACTGGCAGAGTTGTTTACAACTTGGCTGCCGGGCCAGTGCTGGTGATGTCATCGCGGGACGTGATGTCATCAAGGCTTTGCTGCTATACACAGCTGCCAGCACAACAAGCAGCTCAGTTGCAGCCGGTCAAGCGACCGAGCAGGTAGGTGGAAAGGTAGGTGCAGTTTATTAAACCGTTTCCTTTGGATTTGATTTCCTGGTGGCCGGCCGATGTATCCTGCTGATGCTGCCTGCCTACGGCTCCAGCTGGGAGAATTCACCCTCCATGTTCTTTGATAGATAGATTAGATACATTAGATAGAATAGATAGGATAGATAGGATAGATTAGATAGATAGATAGATAGATAGATAGATAGATAGATAGATAGATAGATAGGTAGGTAGGTAGGTAGGTAGGTAGGTACTAATAATAAGCTAGCCAGCTAGGCAGCCAGCCACAGAGACAGCCAGCCAGCTACAGAGACAGCCAGCCAAAGAGCTAGCTGCATGTCATGTATGCCAGACAGAGACGGAGACAGAGACAGAGACGTGTATGTCTGCCATCCATCAGGTGGAAGCAGACGCAGTGTGATTGGGGGGTGGAGCTATTCAGATTTGAGAGCAGAAAGGAAGACAGAGGCAGTGCTAGGCAATAGGAGATGCAGTGTGAAAGCACGTCCGGTCCGCCATCTGAGAGGGTGGAGCGCATAATAGGGTATGTATGTCTGGCTTCGCCTTAACAAGAAGGACGTGGTGTCCGAGAAGGGGAGTTTTCGGGAAACCGTTGTGGCCATCGCTTCTCGGCCTTTTGGCTAAGATCAAGTGTAGTATCTGTTCTTATCAGTTTAATATCTGATACGTCCCCTATCTGGGGACCATATATTAAATGGATTTTTAGAACAGGGAGATGGAAAAAGAGCTTGCTCTGTCCTCTCCAGGCATTGACCTGGTATTGCAGTGCCTCCAGGTTCAGTGCACCCCCTAATGAGTTTGCAAAAAACAGAGCAAAAGAATGAAGAAGGAAACAAGCCGGCTGCACCTGAAACTACTGTTTTGCAAGAAACATCCCTCGAGTGTGTTGTGCGCAGGTGGACCGACCCCGAAAAATTAGCCCGAGTGTGGCTACGAAAAGTTTGTTTGTCCAAGACTTGCTGGCCTCTGTTGCCATGGCAACCAACTGGCAGAGTTGTTTACAACTTGGCTGCCGGGCCAGTGCTGGTGATGTCATCGCGGGACGTGATGTCATCAAGGCTTTGCTGCTATACACAGCTGCCAGCACAACAAGCAGCTCAGTTGCAGCCGGTCAAGCGACCGAGCAGGTAGGTGGAAAGGTAGGTGCAGTTTATTAAACCGTTTCCTTTGGATTTGATTTCCTGGTGGCCGGCCGATGTATCCTGCTGATGCTGCCTGCCTACGGCTCCAGCTGGGAGAATTCACCCTCCATGTTCTTTGATAGATAGATTAGATACATTAGATAGAATAGATAGGATAGATAGGATAGATTAGATAGATAGATAGATAGATAGATAGATAGATAGATAGATAGATAGATAGGTAGGTAGGTAGGTAGGTAGGTACTAATAATAAGCTAGCCAGCTAGGCAGCCAGCCACAGAGACAGCCAGCCAGCTACAGAGACAGCCAGCCAAAGAGCTAGCTGCATGTCATGTATGCCAGACAGAGACGGAGACAGAGACAGAGACGTGTATGTCTGCCATCCATCAGGTGGAAGCAGACGCAGTGTGATTGGGGGGTGGAGCTATTCAGATTTGAGAGCAGAAAGGAAGACAGAGGCAGTGCTAGGCAATAGGAGATGCAGTGTGAAAGCACGTCCGGTCCGCCATCTGAGAGGGTGGAGCGCATAATAGGGTATGTATGTCTGGCTTCGCCTTAACAAGAAGGACGTGGTGTCCGAGAAGGGGAGTTTTCGGGAAACCGTTGTGGCCATCGCTTCTCGGCCTTTTGGCTAAGATCAAGTGTAGTATCTGTTCTTATCAGTTTAATATCTGATACGTCCCCTATCTGGGGACCATATATTAAATGGATTTTTAGAACAGGGAGATGGAAAAAGAGCTTGCTCTGTCCTCTCCAGGCATTGACCTGGTATTGCAGTGCCTCCAGGTTCAGTGCACCCCCTAATGAGTTTGCAAAAAACAGAGCAAAAGAATGAAGAAGGAAACAAGCCGGCTGCACCTGAAACTACTGTTTTGCAAGAAACATCCCTCGAGTGTGTTGTGCGCAGGTGGACCGACCCCGAAAAATTAGCCCGAGTGTGGCTACGAAAAGTTTGTTTGTCCAAGACTTGCTGGCCTCTGTTGCCATGGCAACCAACTGGCAGAGTTGTTTACAACTTGGCTGCCGGGCCAGTGCTGGTGATGTCATCGCGGGACGTGATGTCATCAAGGCTTTGCTGCTATACACAGCTGCCAGCACAACAAGCAGCTCAGTTGCAGCCGGTCAAGCGACCGAGCAGGTAGGTGGAAAGGTAGGTGCAGTTTATTAAACCGTTTCCTTTGGATTTGATTTCCTGGTGGCCGGCCGATGTATCCTGCTGATGCTGCCTGCCTACGGCTCCAGCTGGGAGAATTCACCCTCCATGTTCTTTGATAGATAGATTAGATACATTAGATAGAATAGATAGGATAGATAGGATAGATTAGATAGATAGATAGATAGATAGATAGATAGATAGATAGATAGATAGATAGATAGGTAGGTAGGTAGGTAGGTAGGTACTAATAATAAGCTAGCCAGCTAGGCAGCCAGCCACAGAGACAGCCAGCCAGCTACAGAGACAGCCAGCCAAAGAGCTAGCTGCATGTCATGTATGCCAGACAGAGACGGAGACAGAGACAGAGACGTGTATGTCTGCCATCCATCAGGTGGAAGCAGACGCAGTGTGATTGGGGGGTGGAGCTATTCAGATTTGAGAGCAGAAAGGAAGACAGAGGCAGTGCTAGGCAATAGGAGATGCAGTGTGAAAGCACGTCCGGTCCGCCATCTGAGAGGGTGGAGCGCATAATAGGGTATGTATGTCTGGCTTCGCCTTAACAAGAAGGACGTGGTGTCCGAGAAGGGGAGTTTTCGGGAAACCGTTGTGGCCATCGCTTCTCGGCCTTTTGGCTAAGATCAAGTGTAGTATCTTGTTCTTACTGAACTGCCTTGACTTGACGGCTCAGGTCCTGGGGTACCCCCTGCACTCGGCCTTTGGGCATCGGCGATTTAATTCGTCTTAAGCTCACTGCAGCTATTGGGTGTAGGGCTATTCCCCAGGAACGAGAGTGAACCTTCCTCTCGGCCTGCTGCTCGATTGTCCTGTGCCCGACGGTTTGACCGGAGAACCACTTCGATCCCGCCTACCGACGAACGATCGACGAAGACGCCCCGGAACCCCGAGAAGGACGACGCTGAACCCCGAAGAAGCCGGCGACGAGGGATT
>NW_027208795.1:0-45481 GCF_027789765.1 Dendropsophus ebraccatus
GTGGTCAGAATATGGAACACTGGGGTAAGGTGCTGCAAGGGTAAGTCATCCGCCTGAGTGATACAGGGCCCTAAGGACCCAGGGTACGGCTATGATTGTGCTATTTTTCTTAATACTTGTGACCACAAGGAACGAAGGGGACACATTCCACCAAATGTGGAGGAGAGAGCCAATATGAGCATTACAGCGCCAGCACAGGGGAGATACTGTAGAATAATTTTTGATAGGCGATAGGGAGTATAGTACCACCGTAAAGTAATTTACGGGAAGCTTCTAAGTGGTTTACACATTTGGATACTGTTTTGGGGAAGTAGGTATACAAAATGCCATTGCTCATCCGTAAATGACACTCCTAGGCCCTGTTCCCACCGAGTACGGAACCTAGGTGGTGAGTATTACCTACATCCATTATGGCAGCATACGTTGTGGAAATGCCCTTTGTAATTTTGCTTTTGTTATAAAAGAAACTCTCAAAAACTGTAGGGTTAGAATCCCATTGCCACTCCAAAGTATTTACTAAGTGCCGTATTTGTAGGTATTTAAAAAATTCCTTTTGAGATATGTTATGTTCAATGACTGTTATGTTCAATGACTATTTGGGCAAAGGATTTCAAACCTGTCCGTAGGCTAATATCACCAAGGTCATTATTCCAGCCTCTATCCAGGAAGTTAGATCAGTGTGGGGAAGCAATATCTGGATGGCACCTATTGGAAGGTCTTTAAGGCGCAGAGGACAGATAGCTCTCAAAGGGGATTGCAAAGATCATACCTTTAAGCTTGTCACAACCGTGGGGTATGTGTGTGTGTAATGTGCGGGGGATATCCTGCTGCCCATAATTGGTTCTGTAATGATGCAGATCCCATAAGTTGTTTCTTTTTATATGACCCATTTAGCTGGGGACGAGTCGCACCACCACCATCTTTTTACTTGTTCCATTATTGCTGCTCTGTAGTATGAGAGCAGGCAAGGGCATGCTAATCCGCCTTTATTGATCGGTAAGTACAGGTGCTAGCGTCAACTCTAGGTCTCTGGTGAAGCCAGACAAATTTCATAATGGTGGTTTGCAGTTTACGTATTAGGGGTAGGGGGATAAAGACTGGGAGATTACGGAGATATAAAGTATTTTAGGAAGCAATATCATTTTGTGACCGCAATACAGCCTACCCATGAAATGGTAATGATGAAAAGGAGAGGATATCTTTATTGAGCTGTGCTAATAAGGCCGTATAGTTAATAGATACAACTTTGTTGGGGGATGCTGAGAGCAAAATGCCCAGGTATGATATGGAACCATCGACCATTTGAAAGGGAATTGTTGCTGTAAAGTGGTTTTCACCAAAGGATCTATATGGAGGTCCAGTATTACTGACTTGGTAACATTTAATTTATATTAGCTAACAGAACTAAATTCTGCTATAAAGGGCCATAACCGATGGCAGCAAGGTCTCAGGGTCAGTTATAGATATGATAACATCGTCTGCAACAGACCTATGCGGTGTTCTATATTGCCTAGTGTATACCTCGTAACTCCGATGAAAGTCTAATATGTTGAGCGAATGGCTCCATCATTAGGGCAAAAATCAAGGGGGACAGGGGGCACCCCTGGCGTGTGTCGTTGGTAATTTTAAATGGTTTGGACATTGTCCCTATGTTATATACTCTCGCGGAAGGTTGCGAGTAAAGAGCCATAATAGCAGTAATAAACTGTGCTGGGAAAGAAAGTTGCTCTAGGGCCGCCCTAAGGTAATCCCAATGTACACGGTCAACGCCTTCTCGGCGTCAAGAGCGATCAGCAGAGAAGGCATTCGACCAGTGTGCGCTGCATGTACTGTAGTATATTTAAAAATCTGCGGGTACCATCAAGAGTCTGGCGACCAGGCACAAACCCCACTTGGTCTCCATTAATTATCGATGGGAGAATACCCGTCAACCTCGCCGCCAGCAACTTTGCGTAGAGTTTTAAGTCAGAGTTTAGAAGCGAGATGGGCCTGAAGTTAGGAGGGAGTCAGTCGGCTTTCCAGGTTTCAGGAGGGTCACAACTACAGCCTCCAGCATTTCTCTAGGAGGTAAGTGGTCAGCCGCAAAGTCATTAAATATTCTGGTGAGATAGGCACTAGTAAGGGGCAGTACATTTTTATAAAATTCATTTGTTAATCCATCCAGACCAGGGGACTTATTGGATTTCAGGCAGTTACTTCCAACTCTGTAAAGGGAGTATTAAGATGTGACACCTGCTCGGCAGAAATGGTGGGGAGATGGGCTTTATCTAAAAAGGTAGTGAAAAGTTGGTCAGTGGGTTGGGGTGTAGATTTATCATCCTTAAGATTGTATAGCGAGGAATATTTTTGGGCGAAACAATCCTCTATACCTTGCGGATCAAAGACTTTAGAACCAGAACTGTTATAAAAAAAAGGAATCCTAGTTTTAGCTTCTCTACACGCTTCAGTTGTTTAGCTAACAGCGAACTAGCTCTATTTCCCTGTCAATAAGGTAAATTTTAAGTTTACGCAAAGCCATATCATATTTGTACAAGTTTAGTTTAGGGAATGCAATTGGGCATGTATACGTGCTATCTCCGCCGCCTTTCCATGTTGTACGAAACTTTATTTTGCCTGTGAAGAGTAGCTAGGGTGGTTTTGATAGATTGTTTTTTTTTTTACTTCAAAAAGTGCTGCCTATATTATATTGTTTGCACAACCCAATATAGATCTTAATTTAGGTTGTTGGAGCTGCGTGTCAGATTACTGTTACCTGTAATCAGTAAATTGGAGATAATCTGTGTAAAAATGTGGCTGATCGCGCTAACTGTGTGAGTGCGGTCGCTAGATGATAGTCTAGCCTGAAACGGGTCGTCTGTGCTACTGGAACGTGGACTGTCACATCCGTCCTCCTCACGCAGTGCAGGCTATATGAACAATGTTCTCCACATTCAGATTCCCAGTTGTCTGCCGAGGTCGCGTTCCAAGCATGAATCCTTCAGATCCACGTCAAGGAAGCCTGGAATGGTCAACAACCTTCGACATGTTTCGAGGGGTTACGCCCCTCTTTGTCAAGAATCTTCTCATGACTCAGACAGCCGAATACTACTCGGATATCCGGGAGCTGATTTCACTCATGTGGAGAACATTAACCTCTTAAGGACCCATGACGTACCGGCACGTCATGGATCACTGTCACTTAAGGACCCATGACGTACCGGTACGCGGGTCCTTTAAGAGGGCGCCGCGGACCGGCCGCATGCGATCGGAGAGATGGCCTGCAGAAATACACTGCAGGCCATCTCTCCCTGTCGGCATGGGGGGTTGTTAACCCCCCCCATGCCGACAATCGCCGCTATTGGCTTATCAGTTCAGATCAGCCAATAGCGGCGATCGGAACCTTTCCGGGTCATCGGTGACCCGATGATCCGGAAAAAATGGCGGTCGGTGCTGTCCGAGGACGGCACCGACCGCCATTACTGTAAAAGTAATGGTGGCCAGGTGCCACCGGCCCGATCGCCGTGAACGGCCGCCCGCTACCGGCCGGCCGTTCACGGCGATCAAAGTCCCCAAAAGTTATAAATACCTGCTCCGGACCCCTCAGCTAGGTAGCTGAGGGGTCCAGAGCAGGTATCGTACATTACTCACCTGTCCCGGGTCCTGATCGGCGTCTTCCGGGTTCGCGGCGTCCTCGTGGTCTCGTTCGGGTCTTCGGCTTCTTCCGTGACGTCACGTTCGGCTATTTTCGGCTCCAGCGTCGGGTTTTCGGGATTTTCCGCTCTGCTGCCCTCTAGCGTCTGATATGTGTAATACACTTATCAGCAGCTACAGGGATGTTCAGTATGTAATAAAGTTTTTTTTTTTTTTTCATTTTTTTTTTTCTTCTATTTTCCGCACCCTATCGCCGCTGAGTGTTGATCAGCATTGCACGAAAGTGTGCTGCTAATCAGCAACTCCTCCTTTTTGGCGTAGGGTGTTTTTTTTCTCTATCCTACTGCCACGGTCTGCTGATAAGTGCCGCCATAAGTGCGGCATTTATCAGCAACACCATTTTTGGCTTAGTTTTTTTTTTTTTATACTTACTGTAAAAAAACACGTAAAAAACACTACATTACACCACACTACATTGAATAAAGTGTGACACTACACCACTACATACCCCATATACTAGTCCCCATATAAAGATGGCCCCAGGGTGTTTTCGGCGTCAGAGGGATACGTTATTATTGCCTCCAACACCGAAACAGCCAGTGAGGATAAATGGGGGGATCCTTCGTTCCTCCATTCATCCTCATCCTCCAGTGACGTGTCTGGGGGATAGCGTAGTGTATGCTGCCTCCCAGACACGTCTTTTCCGCCAGTACCGTCCCAATAAGAGATCACGGTATGGCGTGAAATTCTACAAACTCTGTGAGAGTACCTCAGTACCTCACACTGCGCAATGGCGAAGATAAACCTTTGTGCATTCCGCAGCTGGCACCCACCGGCGGACTGATGCAGACGCATATCTCTACCCGTGTCATAGACTCCATGTTATGCACAGGCGGATTCCATCGTCCGTCCAAAGAATGAACACGTTGGACAGAGAGCGGAATCCGCCCGTGCATAGAATGGAGTCTATGACACGGACGGAGACGCTCGCCTTCATCAGTCCGCCGGCGGGTGCCAACTGCGGAATGCACGAAGGGTTATCCTTCGCCATTCCGCAGTGTGCACATACCCTTAGAGTGTATGAAGGAAGGGACACCCGAATGCAGCCCCCAGATGCCCCCTCCCCCCCGTCCGGTAACTGATCTTCCCACTGCTGGATAAAGGTCACCACCACCTGTACGGGGATAACTCTTATACCAGCACCCCCTCTTCCGGTCCCTCGCTGCCCGAGCTACTGTAGCTTGCGGCACGATCCGAACATATCAGAAGTAGTAATAGGGCCCTAATATTTAGCAGCCATGGAGCAGACCCAGCGCTTCTGGATATGAAGGACCCCGTATCGCACCAGGACAACATTTTCCAGGTGACGTCCCCCACACTGGAGAACAGGAGACCCCAGAAGAAGTGCAGAGTGTGGGGTAACAGGGGGATCAGGAAGGACACCATTTTCCAGTGTGACACCTGTCCTGATCACCCCGGCCTCTGCATACAGGATCGCTTCAAGGCGTACTACACGTCATAGGGGTTCTACATTTTCTAAATTCTGTCCCTTATTCCTATTTCAGGGGTCACGTTGATCCAGGATTATTCTGATCGCCATTATGGAGTCAGGAGGAATTTTTTCCCAGTGATGAGGCTACTGTCGTCTGCCTCACGAGGGGTTTTTGCCTTCCTCTGGATCAACACAGATTGAGTTTGATGGACACCTGTCATTTCCAACCTTATAAACTAATAATTGGCCTAATACCCCCAAATAAATTAGAATTGTCCCTTTTCCCCAGCTAAATAGGTATGGCCGCCATTCCCATTAGAGGATGCCATGATGCAATTACAAAGCCTCTGTGCGGCCAGGACAGTAGAAACCCCCCACAAGTGACCCCATTCTGGAAACTACACCCCATAAGGAATCTAACAAGGGGGGCAGCGGGTATATCGCCCCCTGGTGACAGCCACATTTGGGACGTGAAAATGAAAAAAAATTGTATTTTTTTATTTCACGGCACATGTTCTACACATGTGCCCGTCACCAGTGGGGTCCATATGCTCACTGCACCCCTCGTTAGATTCCTTATGGGGTGTAATTTCCAGAATCGGGTCACTTGTCGGGGGTTTCTACTGTCCTGGCAGCACAGGAGCTTTGTAATTGCGACGTGGCCTCCATCCTCCATTCAAGCCTCTAAATGGCGCTCTGTCCCTTTGGTGGCTTGCCCTGTGCCCATATGGCACATTATGCCCACATGTGGGGTATTTTCGTACTCAGGGGAAATTACCCTACACGTTTTGTGTTCATTTTCTTTTTTTAACCCCTTGTGGAAATGGAAAAAAATCAAGGCTAGACCAACATTTAGTGTAATTTTTTTTAATTTTTACTCTAAATCATTAATCTTGTCATGATTTTTTCATTTTCACAAGGGGCTAAAAGGTAAAAAAAAAACACTAAATGTGTAGCGCAATTTCTCCTGAGTACGGAAATACCCCACATGTGGACATAAAGCGCCATGCGGGTGCAGGGTAAGCCTCCAAGGGAAGGAGCGCCATTTTGTTTTTTGAGGCTGGATTTGGCTGGATTGGATTTCGAGGGGCCATGTTGCATTTAAAAGGCCATTGTGTTGCCAAGACAGTTGAAACCCCCCACAAGTGACCCCATTATGGAAACTACACCCCTTAAGGAATGTAACAAGGGTGTAGTGAGCATATGGACCCCACTGGTGACGGGCACAAATGTGGAACAATGTGGCGTGAAAATGAAATATTACATTTTTTACACTATAATATTGGTCTAGCCTTGAATTTATCATTTTCACAAGGGGTTAAAGAGAAAAAAAACACAAAATGTGTAGAGCAATTTCCCCCGAGTCCGTAAATACCCCACATGTGGACATAAAGCGCCATGTGGGTGCAGGGCAAGCCTCCGAAGGGAAGGAGCGCCATTTGGATTTTGGAGGTTGGATTTGGCTAGAATGGATTATGAACGCCATGTCGCATTTACAGAGCCCTTGTGCTGCCAAGACAGTGAAAACCCCCCACAAGTGACCCCATTCTGGAAATTACACCCCTCAAGGAATCTAACAAGGGTGCAATGAGGATATGGACCCCTTGATGACGGGCACATTTGTGCCGTGAAAGTGAAAAAATGAATTTTTTCACTTTCACGTCACATTGTTCCACATTTGTGCCCGTCACCAGTGGGGTCCATATGCTCACTGCCCCCCTTGTTAGATTCCTTGAGGGGTGTAGTTTCCAGAATGGGGTCACTTGTGGGGGGTTTTTTTGTGGGCCAGTTTCAGCACGAGGGCTCTGTAAATGCGATGTGGCCCTTGAAATCCATTCCAGTAAAATCCAGCTTCCAAACGCTCCTTCCCTTTGGAGGCTCGTCCTGCGCCCGCTTGGCACTTTAAGTCCACATGTGGGGTATTTCTGTACTCGGGAGAAACTGCGCTACACTTTTTGTGTCTTTTTTTTCCTTTTATCCCTTTGTGAAAATGAAAAATTGAAGGCTAGAACAACGTTTTAGTGTAAAAAACACTTTTGTCTTTTTTCACGCCACATTGTTCGGAAAATCTGTGAAGCACCTGTGGGGTCCAAATGCTCACCGCACCCCTTGTTACATTCCTTGAGGGGTTTAGTTTTCTAAATGGTGTCCCTTTAGGGGTGTTTTTTAGGTTTTGGCACCCCAGAGCCTCTGCCAACCTGAAGTGGTACAGTCAGAAATGACCAAATATAATGGAGCCATTGAAATTCACTAGGCGCTCCTTTGTATCTGAGGCTTGTGGTTGCGTCAAATAGTGCAATAGGGCCACATATGGGGTATTTCTATAAACTGCAGAAACGGGGCAATAATTATTGGGGTGCATTTCTCTGGTAATAGGGTCATAATTATGAAAAATATTGGATTACAATAAAATCTCTGCACAGAAAATAAAAATTTTTAAATTTCTTACACACTTAGCTTTTATTTCTGTGACTCCCCTAAAGGGTTAAAACACTTTCTGGATGTGCTTTTGCAGAGTTTGGGGGGTGCAGTTTCTGAAATGGGGTGCTTCGTGGGGCTTCGTGGGGCTTTCTAACACACAGTCCCCTCAAATACACTTTAAACCTGAACAGGTCCCTAAAAATATCTGATTTTGAAATTTTACTGAAAATTTGGAAATTTGCTGCTAATGTTTTACGCTTTCTATTGTTTAAAAAAAATGAAAGATAGTTTAATAAATGTCACCAACATAAGTAGACATGTTGCTAATGCTATTTAATATATAATTTATGTGATATAACCATTTTCTGTATAAGCAGAAAAGTTTTAAAGTTGGAAAAATGCATTTTTTCACAATTTTTCACGCTATTTTGTTTTTTTCATAAAGATTTGTTATAAGTATCGACTCCAATTTACTAGAAATGTGAAGTACAATATGTCACGAGAAAACAATCTCAGAATCAGCCGGATAGGTAAAGCATCCCGAAGTTATTAATGATAAAAAGTGACACTGGTCATATTCATAAAATTTACTCCGGTCCTTAAGGCCATTTCAGGCCCGGTCCTTAACCCCTTAAGGACCGGGCCTGAAATGGCCTTAAGGACCGGAGCAAATTTTATGAATTTGACCAGTGTCACTTTATTCATTAATTACTTCGGGATGCTTTTACCTATCCGGCTGATTCTGAGATTGTTTTCTCGTGACATATTGTACTTCACATTTCTTGTAAATTGGAGTCGATACTTATAACGAATCTTTATGAAAAAACCCAAAATAGCGTGAAAAATTGTGAAAAATGCATTTTTCCAACTTTAAAACTTTTCTGCTTATACAGAAAATGGTTATACCACATAATTATATATTAAATAGCATTAGCAACATGTCTACTTTATGTTGGCGGCATTTATTAAACTATATTTCATTATTTTTAGACAATAGGAAGCTTAAAACATTAGCAGCAAATTTCCAAATTTTCAGTAAAATTTCAAAATCAGATATTTTTGGGAACTGTTCAGGTTTAAAGTGTATTTGAGGGGACTGTGTGTTAGAAAGCCTCACGAAGCACCCCATTTCAGAAACTGCACCCCCTAAACTCTGCAAAGCACATCCAGAAAGTTTTTTAACCCTTTAGGGGAGTCACAGAAATAAAAGCTAAGTGTGTAAGAAATTTGAAAATTTTAATTTTCTGTGCAGAGATTTTATTGTAATCCAATATTTTTCATAATTATAAACCTATTACCAGAGAAATGCACCTCAATATTGATTGCCCCGTTTCTGCAGTTTATAGAAATACCCCATATGTGGCCCTATTGCGCTATTTGACGCAACCACAAGCCTCAGATATAAGGGAGCGCCTAGTGAATTTCAATGGCTCCGTTATTTTTGGTCATTTTTGACTGTACCACTTCAGGTTGGCAGAGGCTCTGGGGTGCCAAAACCTAAAAAACACCCCTAAAGGGACACCATTTAGAAAACTACACCCCTCAAGGAATGTAACAAGGGGTGCGGTGAGCATCTGGACCCCACAGGTGCTTCACAGATTTTCCCCACATGTGGACATAAAGTGCCAAGCGGGCGCAGGACGAGCCTCCAAAGGGAAGGAGCGCCAATTGGCTTTTGGAAGCTGGATTTCACTGGAATGGATATCAAGGGCCATGTCGCATTTACAGAGCCCTCGTGCTGCCAAGACACTGGAACCCCCCACAAGTGACCCCATTCTGGAAACTACACCCCTCAAGGAATCTAACAAGGGGTGCAGTGAGCATATGGACCCCACTGGTGACGGGCACAAATGTGGAAAAATGTGACGTGAAAGTGAAAATTTTCATTTTTTTCACTTTCATGGCACAAATGTGCCCGTCATCCAGGGGTCCATATCCTCACTGCACCCTTGTTAGATTCCTTGAGGGGTGTAGTTTCCAGAATGGGGTCACTTGTGGGGGTTTCCAGTGTTTTGGCAGCACAAGGGCTCTGTAAATGCGACATGGCGTTCATCATCCATTCTAGCCAAATCCAACCTCTAAAATCCAAATGGCGCTCCTTCCCTTCGGAGGCTTGCCCTGCGCCCACATGGCGCTTTATGTCCAGATGTGGGGTATTTACGGACTCGGGGGAAATTGCTCTACACATTTTGTGTTTTTTTTTTCTCTTTAACCCCTTGTGAAAATGATAAATTCAAGGCTAGACCAACATTATAGTGTAAAAAATTTAATATTTCATTTTCACGCCACATTGTTCCACATTTGTGCCCGTCACCAGTGGGGTCCATATGCTGACTACACCCCTTGTTACATTCCTTGAGGGGTGTAGTTTCCATAATAGGGTCACTTGTGGGGGGTTTAACTGTCTTGGCAACACAGGGGCCTTTTGAATGCAACATGGCCCCTCGAAATCCATTCCATCCAAATCCAGCCTTCAAATGGCGCACCTTCCCTTTGGAGGCTTACCCTGCACCCGCATGGCGCTTTTTGTCCACATGTGGGGTATTTCCGTACTCAGGGAAATTGCTCTACACATTGTTTTTTTTTTTATCTTTTAACCCCTTGTGAAAATGAAAAAATCAAGACAAGATCAATGATTTAGAGTAAAAATTAAAAAAAAATTACACTAAATGTTGGTCTAGCCTTGATTTTTTTCCATTTCCACAAGGGGGTTAAAAAAGAAAATGAACACAAAACGTGTAGGGTAGTTTCCCCTGAGTACGAAAATACCCCACATGTGGACATAATTTGCCATATGGGCACAGGGCAAGTCACCAAAAGGACAGAGCGCCATTTAGAGGCTGGAATGGGGGATGGAGGCCATGTCGCAATTACAAAGCTCCTGTGCTGCCAGAACAGTCGAAACCCCCGATAAGTGACCCAATTCTGGAAACTACACCCCATAAGGAATCTAACAAGGGGTGCAGTGAGCATATGGACCCCACTAGTGATGGGCACATGTGTAGAACATGTGCCGTGAAAATAAAAAATACCATTTTTTTCATTTTCACGTCCCAAATGTGGCCGTCACCAGGGGGCCATATACCCGCTGCCCCACTTATTAGATTCCTTATGGGGTGTAGTTTCCAGAATGGGGTCACTTGTGGGGGGTTTCTACTGTCCTGGCCGCACAGAGGCTTTGTAATTGCATCATGGCATTTTCTAATGGGAATGGCGGCCATACCTATTTAGCTGGGTAAAAGGGACAATTCTAATTTATTTGGGGGTATTAGGCCAATTATTAGTTTATAAGGTTGAAAATGACAGGTGTCCATCAAATTCAACCTGTGTTGATCCAGAGGAAGGCAAAAACCCCTCGTGAGGCAGACGACAGTAGCCTCATCACTGGGAAAAAATTCCTTCCCGACTCCATAATGGCGATCAGAATAATCCCTGGATCAACGTGACCCTGAAATAGGAATAAGGGACGGAATTTAGATAATGTAGAACCCCAGTGACGTGTGGTGCGCCTTGGAGCGATCCAGTATGCAGAGGCCGGGGGGATCAGGACAGGTGTCACACTGGTAAATGGTGTCCTTCCTGATCCCCCTGTTACCCCACACTCTGCACTTCTTCTGGGGTCTCCTGTTCTCCAGTGTGGGGGACGTCACCTGGAGAATGTTGCCCTGGTGCGATAGGGGGTCCTTCATATCCAGAAGCGCTGGGTCCGCTCCATGGCTGCTAAATATTAGGGCTCTATTACTGCTTCTGATATGTTCGGATTGTGCCGCAAGCTACAGTAGCTCGGGCAGCGAGGGACCGGAAGAGGGGGTGCTGGTATAAAAGTTATCCCCGTACAGGTGGTAACCTTTATCCAGCAGTGGGAAGATCAGTTCCCGGACGATGTCCCCACTAACTCCGAGGATGGGGGGGAGGGGGCATCTGGGGGCTGGATTCGAGTGTCCCTTCCTTCATACACTCTAAGGGTACGTGCACACTGCGGAATCGCGAAGGATAACCCTTTGTGCATTCCGCAGTTGGCACTCGCCGGCGGACTGATGCAGGCGCACGTCTCCGTCCGTGTCGTAGACTCCATTCTATGCAGGGGCGGATTCCGCTCTGCGTCCAACGTGTTGATGGAATGACGGATGATGGAATCCGCCCATGCATAGGATAGAGTCTATGACACGGGCGGAGACGCGCCCCTGCATCAGTCCGCCGGCGGGTGCCAGCTGCGGAATGCACGAAGGGTTATCCTTCGCCATTCCGCAGTGTGCACGTACCCTAAATCTGTAAGTGTACCCTGAGGTTCTCTCACAGAGTTTGTAGAATTTCACGCCATACCGTCATCTCTTATTGGGACGGTACTGGCGGAAAAGACGTGTCTGGGGGGCAGCGTACGCTACGCTACTCCCAGACACGTCACTGGATGATGATGAGGATGAATGGAGGAACGAAGGACCCCCCATTCATCCTCACTGGCTGTTTTGGTGTCGGAGGCAATAATAATGTATGCGTCCAATACCGAAAACACCCTGGGGGCCATCTTTATATGGGGATTGGTATATGGGGTATGTAGTGGTGTAGTGTAAAACTTTATTCAATGTAGTGTGGTGTAATGTAGTGTTTTTTTACGTGTTTTTTACAGTAAGTATACAAAAAAACCTACGCCAAAAATGGTGTTGCTGATGAATGCCGCACTTATGTTCGGCACTTATCAGCAGACCGTGGCAGTAGGATATAAAAAAAAACACCCTACGCCAAAAAGGAGGAGTTGCTGATTAGCAGCGCACTTTCGTGCGATGCTGATCAACACTCAGCAGCGATAGGGTGGGGAAAATAGAAAAAAAAAAAATTGGGAAAAAAAAATATTTTTTTTACTACATTCTGAACATCCCTGTAGTGGCTGATACGTGTATTACACTTATCAGCCGCTAGGGGGCAGCAGAGAGCAAGATCCGAAAATAGACGACGCTGGAGCCGGAAAAATACGAAAAAAGACGACGCTGGAGCCGGAAACAGACGATCGGGACTCACGGAAGAAGCCGAAGTCCCGACAAGATGAAGAGGACGCCGGGAACCCGGAAGACGCCGATCAGGACCCCGGGACAGGTGAGTAATGTACAAATACCTGCTCCGGACCCCTCAGCTACCTAGCTGAGGGGTCCGGAGCAGGTATTTATTACTTGTGGGGACTTTGATCGCCGTGAACGGCCGGCCGGCTGGCCGGCCGTTCACGGCGATCGGGACGGTGGTACCGTGACCACCATTACTTTTTACAGTAATGGCGGTCGGTGCCGTCCTCGGACAGCACCGACCGCCATTTTTTTCCGGGTCATCGGGCCACCGATGGCCCGGAAAGGTTCCGATCGCCGCTATGGGCTTATCAGCCAATAGCGGCGATCGTCGGCATGGGGGGGTTAACAACCCTCCATGCCGACAGGGAGAGATGGCCTGCTATGTATTATAGCAGGCTATCTCCCCCGATCGGGACCCGGCCGGCCACGGCGCCCGTTTAAAGGGCTGACGTACCGGTACGTCATGGGTCCTTAAGTGACAGTGATCCATGACGTGCCGGTACGTCATGGGTCCTTAAGAGGTTAAGGGTTAAAGTGTCACTGTCGTGAATTTTTTTTTTTTTGCAGAAATCAATAGTCCAGGCGATTTTAAGAAACTTTGTAATTGGGTTTATTATCCGAAAAATGCATTTTTATCATGAAGAGTTAATCTACAAATCCCTCACGGGATATCTCCTGTGACAGTCACCAGTGACCTGTCTGAGCTCGGATTACAGCTGTCACCCAGCTCCATGCCTGTAATCCTCTGTTATCTGCTTTCTGCTGCCGGCTAACTCCCTCCTTCCTCCTCCCCCCTCCCCTCTCCCTAGAGCAGACAGGGTACGACTCCTGCAACAAGTCACAATTTTCAGATTTTTTTGGAGTGGATGAAAAAGAGGAAGGAGGGGGGGACCTGGGAAAAGGCTTTTTACATGCAGATAATGGCAGATTTGGCTAATAAACCCAATTACAAAGTTTCTTAAAATCGCCTGGACTATTGATTTCTGCAAAAAAAAAAAAAAAAAATACGATAGTGACTCTTTAAGACAAACCACACTGCTGGGTGAGTGATACCCAAATATCGTATTATTTTTAACACTGACCATCACTGCGTGGATACAAACAGGGTAGAGGAACGTTTTTGGACTGCTTGACAGTCCACTTGCATATATACCATCACATAACATAGTAAGAGGGCCGGCAAACATAGAGAGACATTAGTGTATACTAATACAACTGTTTGTTTCATCCGGCTAGACAGGGTATCCATCTAGCAGAGTTATCTATTCCTCTGGTTTGGATAGATAGTTGTAGTTGGGCCCTCCCTTTTTTGTCATAGGCAGTCTGATTTATAAAGTGACCCCTAACCGTTGCCCTAAAGGCACACCATAGAGTACTATCAGACGTCTGTGTCGTTCAGATCAAAGTAGTCTTTAATAGCAGTACTCGTGGCAGATAGGTATTTAGGGTGTTGAAGAATATAATTGTTTAGTCTCCACAGGGGCAGTGGGATGACTGGGAAATTTTTCTCTGAGTTCCATAGTTATCGGGGCATGGTCTGACCACGTAAGGGTTTTTATATCAGTGGCCAATACAAGTGGTAGTGTAGTTTTATCAACTAGGAAGAAATCTATACTGTATAAACTTATGGGGGAAGGAAAAGAAGGTAAAGTCCCGATCTGTGGGATGACACACGCGCCACGCATCAAAGAGCCCCATCTTTTGGACCAATGAGAAGGCTGCTGTAGGTTCTGCAGATGGAACAATGGAGGTGGAATCCATGGAGGGCCATAGAGTACAATTAAAGTCCCCCGCTATAACGGGCAACCCGTCAGTGTGTTAATTTTGCGTAATGTGGCCCTTAAGAAGGCACACTGTTTCCTATTAGGAGCATATAACGTGGAAAGGGTGTAAGCAACGTTATTCATTGTGCATTGGAGAATAACAAATCGTTCCCCGGAGTCCACCTCCACCATTTGCTTTTGAAAAGCAACTATGGCAACCTCTCTTTTTATGAGCTGGGGAGTAAAAGATATGTGGAAATTGTTTGTTGTAAGCGGTGACAATCTTTATCTAGGAGGTGTGTTTCTTGTATGTATAGTATATCAGTGTTAGAGGAAAGTGCTTCCTTCCACAACATGGATCGTTTATAAGGAGTATTTAACCCTTTAGCATTGATATAAACTTAAGGCCCATTGTAAATTAGCGGGTGAGATGCTTTAGGGTTGCCTCCCACTGTATAGAGAGGTACTGGATACCCTTGTAGGGCAGTCCATAAGTAGAGATCCTTATTGTACAGAGCTTCTTTATTGATGGTAAGAACATGGAAACAACAAAACAAGTACCAGATCATCTCTGGGGAACGCAAACAATTATGCAGTAGTAATAACAGTAATTGTACATAGTGGACGTAAACGTACAGGGGGTGGAATAAAGAATGTAGAAGCAGCATCATAGAACAGTGGACTGTGCTGGCCACAATATCAACAGAACATTAATAGATCACAAACCATAAACAGTACCAGTGTGCCTCAGAACCAGGCACTAGTAACCTGAGAGAAAGCATGAAAGGCACTTCTTCTTTGCCTGAGCTGTAGAGAATAGGGACGCAGTGCTTGACTTGGGTCTGCGCTTGCTGTTAGCCACCGTCGACCACTCTTCCTGGACTCCGTGTGGGCTCCCTGATGGCGATATGGAGCCAGGGTTATTCTCAGTGATAAGATCCCATTTCTTGCCTAGGCGCAGCAACGCCTCAGGAGAGGTCGCAATCTTCTTGGCACCATTATTGGAAATTATTATTTCGTATAAATGGGAATTTCCAGTGAAGATATCATTGTCCCGAAGCAGTTTAGTTCCAGAGGCAAATTCCCGCTGTCGGGCTAAGGTCACCGCGGACAGGTCAGTATAGATGGAGATATTGCTGAACCTTTCTGGCAAAGTTGGGTGCCGGCTTGCAGCTTCAAGTATTTTTTCTTTTATGTGGAAGAAATGGATGCGTGCGATAATATCCCGAGGTATGGAGGCAAGGATGTTTTTGGGCTTGGGAAGCCGGTGAACACGATCGATAAGAAGGTCCATAGAGCTAGCCTCAGGGAGTAGAGCTGTAAAGAAATCTATAAGGTATTCTTGCAGATCTTCAGCTCTAACCTCTTCCGGTATGCCCCTGAATCTCAAATTGTTCCGCCTTGAGCGGTCCTCCATATCCGCAATTTTTAGTTTCAAGGCGGCTACCTAATCTCCCAATGCATTAGTAGTATCTACTACCTCATTATGTGACTGCGTGGTTTTTTTTTGGTTTTGGTTTCAATATGAGAGGTGCGGACCCCTATAGCCGGATTTACCATCAGCTTGGAGGGCAGATTTCATATCATCAAAGATCGCTCGTAGCAGCTCTTCAGTTATCAGTGGTCTGGAGGTATGTGGCTGCGGGGAGAGAGCCTCAGGGATCATGGATAGGGATGCCATGTGAGGGGAGGAAGATGGCGCCTGCTTACCTCTACCCTCCTTAGATCTCTGCTCCGTTCCGGTATTTTTGCTGTGCCTTTCCAGGGCGAGTATCCACGACTGTCCGAGGCAGATGAGGAGGCTAAGGGTGAGTTACTGTACCATCGGTAGGAGTCATGTGTAGCTTCAGGAAAGACCGGTCCAGTTGTGAGGCAGACGATGAGCCGGCGCCATCTTGGCTCTGCTCCGCCACGGGGAACAAGTGTGTTAGCTTCATCGGGCTCTTCTTCGGTCTCTTGTGGGTTCTCATCAGTCCGGGGAAGTGCCTGGATTTTAGACAAGTCGTATGGGTCAGTTCTGTTTGCGTTAAGCCGTTATGAGCCGCAGGTTGGCCGGTCACAGGACAGAGATGCTGTGCTAAGCGTCCGCCGCCATTCGCTGCAGGCCACGCCCCCGATGGGCGGGTTTTCTATGAGGGGATAAGGGATAAGAAAGATGTGCCCTATATAGGCAATGCCATCTACAATGCCCATTTGAAAAGTTTTATAAACCAATGTTATTTCCTATAAGACAAAGACTAGAAATGTGGTAGGTAGGATAGAAAATGTTTTATCATACCTTCAATATACATTTACATTTGCAGACCATGTACATACAAAGCTAAATCACTATGTACATACCTATACTGTACTGGTTTTTATTTTGTACTCCAGAGATCTATTCACTATTCTGCTAGTGGAGTCACTGTGTACATGCATTACTTATTCTGTATTATACTTCAGAACTGCACTCACTATTCTGCTGGCTTAGTTGCTGTGTACATATCCTATGCTGACCTTGAATTACATCCTGTAATTATTTTTATTAGAAAACTATAAAAATCAACAAAAACAAGGATTACCCGCTCATATTTCACACAACACAAGGGTCAATCACTCATATTTTACCCACGCAAAATAATATATAAAGGACCTCCTGGTGCCAAAAGCCGTAAAAGCCATGACATAACTAATCTTAAAATTGACCCAGCTGGAATGTAACTGAAAGAAAAACAAGAAATAAAATACCACACACAACTTACCCTGCACACCCCCATCCCATCAACACCCCTAACACACACACACACACACACACACACACCACCATTTCATCCCTTAAACCCCCCACCAAAAACCCACATTCACACTCACACGTACAGGATCGGCAGCAGATCCGCAGAAGATTTGATGCTGTGTTCAGTTATTTAACCCCTTCGTGCTGCAGCTAGTTTGGGCCTTAATGACCAGGCTCATTTTTCAAAATCTGACCTGTCTCACTTTAAGCGCTTACAGCTCAGTGATGCTTTAATGCATGCTAGCGATTCTGAGATTGTTTTTTTGTCACATATGGCACTTTGTTAGTGGCAAAATTTGGTCACTACTTTGTGTGTTTTTTGTGAAAAACATCAAAATATCATGAAAAATTTAAAAAAATAGCATTTTATGAACTTTGAAATTCTCTGCTTCTAAAAAAAAAGTCGTAGCACATAAATTAGTTACTAAGTCACATTACCAATATGTCCTCTTTATTCTGGCATAATTTGGTAAACATATTTTACTTTTTTAGGGTGTTATGGGGCTTAGAAATTTATCAGCAAATTATCCCATTTTCGTGAAAGTTTCCTAAACTGATTTTTTTTTTTGTTAGGGACCAGTTCTTTTTTTAAATGGATTTAAAAGGCTTGTATCCTGAACCCCCCCATAAGTCACCCCATTTTGGAAACTAGACACCTTAAAGAATTAATCTAGGGGTATAATGAGCATTTAACCCTACAGGGGCTGGAGGAGAGTATTCACCATTAGGTTGTAAAAAAATGGAAAATTTAAATTTTCCAATAATATATACATTTAGATTAAAGTTTCTCATTTTCAAAAGGAACATGAGAGAAAAAGCACCCCAAAATTTGTAACGCAGGTTCTCCTGAGTAAAAAGGTACCCCATATGTGGGCATAAACTACTGTATGGGCACATAGCGAGGCTCAAAAGGGAAGGAGCGCCAATTAGCTTTTCCAATGCAGATTTTGCTGAAGAAGTTTCTGAGCGCCAGGTGCGTTTGCAGAGCCCCTGTAGTTTCAGCAGAGTAAAATCTCGCCATAAGTCAACCCATTTTGGAAAGTGCACCCCTCAAAGAATTCATTTTGGGGTGTTGTGAGCATTTTGACCTCACAAGTATTAGAGGAAAGTATTCAAAACTAGACCGTAAAAATGAAAAACTTGTTTTTTCAATAATGTTTGTTTAGTTTGATATTTCTCAATCTCACAAGGAACAGGAGAGAAAATTTACCACAGAATCTGTAACGCAGGTTCTCATGAGTAGAATGGTACCCGATATGTAGGCATAAACCACTGTATGGGCACACAGCCGGGCTCAGAAGGGAAGGAGCGCCAATTAGCATTTTCAGTGCAGATTTTGCTGAAGAAGTTTCTGAGCGCGAGGTGCGTTTGCAGCGCCCCTGTAGTGCCAGTGGAGTGAAACCCCCCCCATAAGTCACCCCATTTTAGAAAGTACACCCCTCAAAGAATTCATCTTGGGGTGTGGTGAACATTTTGACCACACAGGTATTAGAGGAAAGTATTCAAAATTGGCCAGTAAAAATTAAAAACGAAAATTTTTCCAAAATATGTTGGTTTAGTTTGAAATTTCTAAATTTCACAAGGAACAGGAGAGAAAATGTACTCCAAAATCTGTAACGCAGGTTCTCCTGAGTAGAACGGTACCCCATATGTGGGCATAAACTCCTGTATGGGCACACAGCAGGGCTCAGAAGGAAGGGAGCGCCAATTTGCTGGAGCAAAACCGCAGCTAGTAATAGTTATTAGAATAGCGCAGTTACTAAAATACAATTAAAAAAATTAGATTACAGGTAATGTGGCAACCTGAGGTGGTTACGGGCAACCTGGGGTGGTTAAGGGTAATCTGCAGGTGGTTATGGGCAACATGGGGTGGTCACGGGCAACCTGCTGTGGCTAGGGCAACCTGGGGTGGTTACAGGCAAGGTGGGGTTGTTACTGGCAACGTGGGGTGATTACAGGCAACTTGGGGTGGATACGGACAACCTGCTTTGGTTACAGACAACCTAGGGTGGTTACAGGCAACCTGCTGTGGTTACGGGAAACGTAGGGTGGTTATGGGCACGTGGGGTGGTTACGGGCAACCAGGGGTGGATACGGACAACCTTCTGTGGTTACAGACAATCTAGGGTGGTTACAGGCAACCTGCTGTAGTTACGGTAAACGTGGGGTGGTTACGGGCTATCTGGGGTGGTTACGGGCAACATGGGGTGGTTACGGACAATCTGCGGTGGTTATGGATAAACTGAAGTGCTTATAGGTAATCTGGGGTGGGTACCTGTAATCTGGCGTGGTTACGGTAATCTGGAGGGGGTCATTGGCAATTTGGGGTGGTCAGTGGCGACGTGCGGTGGTCAGTGGCGACGTGCGGTGGTCAGAGGCAACCTGCGGTGGTCAGAGGCGACGTACGGTGGTTGCATGCAATCTAGGGGGTTGCATGTAATCTGGGGTGATTACGGGCAACCTGAGGGGGTCACTGGCAATTTAGGGTGGTTACGGTCAACGTCTGGTGGTTATGTGTAATCTGGCGTGATTACGGGCAACCTGGGGTGGTTACGTATAACCTGCGGTGGTTACGTGTAACCTGCGGTGGTTACGGGTAATCTGGGGTGGTTATGGGCAACCTGAGGTGGTTACGGGCAACCTGCGGTGGTTACGGGTAATCTGGGGGGGTTAGGTGTAATTTGGGAGTAAACTGCAATTATTACTATAATAAGTGTGTGTTTTATTTTTTTGTATGTTTGTCACTTTTTGTACTTTTATACATTCATTTTTACTGTATTCCAAATTGGTCTCTGTCACTTAAAATTTTTAGAGTTGGCTGCTTCTGGAGCGCATGCGCACTTTAGAAGCAGCCTGGACGCCGAGGAGGAAGGAGCTCCCTGGATCTGGTGAGTATATGGGGCAGGGGGAGTGACTGGGGGTGACTGGGGGGGGTGACTGGGGGGGTTGGACTGAGGGGGTGACTTGGGGGGTCGGACACTTCACTTTTTATCCCCTGTCACCAATCATTTATGGTGACAGGTGATAAAAAATGCCGGCGGCACATGGCACAAGCAATCAGCAGTATATAGGGGGGGTCCCCGATCACTGCCCCATGCTCTCTGCTACCTCCGGTGGCGGAGAGCATGGGGCTTCCATTCATTTTAACATTTTGATCACTGTGAACAGACATTAGTCTGTTCACAGTGATAGCGGCAACCATCTTGGATCTGATGGCCGCCGCGGGGAGGGGGGTTAGTGACCGGGGCACTAGGGGCTGATCTGAGGTCTGATTGATACATATTTCATCTCCCCCCGCCGTGAATCGATTCACGGCGGGGGGAGATGAAAGGCGGCTGCGGCAATGCCAGTTACCGGCGGCAATGCCAGTTACCGGCGGCCCCCGCTATAACGTTAATAGCAGCAATCGCCGGTATGGGGGCCGGCCAGGAGGGACCCCACACACACTGCCCCAACCCCTCAGCTACCTCCGGTAGCTGGGGGGATGGGGTGGGGGCCTTCCTGGCCCCGCTATCTTATTCTCTGCCATCGCCGTAAAAAGCTGATGGCAGCAGAATAAGGCCCCTTAGTGACCGCCGTAAAAAGCCGTATCGGCAGTCACTAAGGGGTTAAATCAAATCTGCTGTGGATCCGCACCATCAAATGAGCTGCAATACGGTACGTGTGAAGCTACCCTAACAGTTATAAATCTAATCTTAACCGAAAATTAACCTAACAAACTAAGTATAAACAGTAACAGTAATAAATATTAATAACTAGAAAATGTACCCGGCGCTGCCCGGGTATAAAGTGTCAGTGTCCTGTATACCTGCAGGGTCGTATTTACCATTAGGCACCCATGGTCTGGTGCGTAGGGTGGCACCTTGCAGAGGGGCAGAACCCTCCCGTTCAGACTTGCCAGAAAATCTGGTGTCTTTTCGAGGGGGGTATGGCGGTATTGGTCAGGTCTGGTATAGCGGTGTTATCCAGTCACAGTATGGCGGTATTGGTCATGTCTGGTATGGCACTGTTATTCAGTCACAGTGTGTCGGTATTGGTCATGTCTGGTATGGCGGTGTTATCCAGTCACAGTATGGCTGTATTGGTCAGGTCTGGTGTGGCGGTGTTCTCCAGTCACAGTGTGGCAGTATTGGTCAGGTGTGGTATAGTGGTGTTATCCAGTCACAGTATGGCAGTATTGGTCAGGTGTGGTATGGCAGTGTTATCCAGTCACAGTATGGCGGTATTGGTCAGGTCTGGTATGGCAGTGTTATCCAGTCACAGTATGGCGGTATTGGTCAGGTCTGGTATGGCAGTGTTATCCAGTTACAGTATGGCGGTATTGGTCAGGCGTGTTATGACAGTGTTATCCAGCACAGTATGGCGGTATTGGTCAGGTCTGGTGTGGCAGTGTTACCCAGTCACAGTTTGGTATACCTGTCCTGTAGTGCCCTGTATATACATGTACTGTATAAATGGAGTAGGGGGTCTACCAGTTATTACTGTGGATGTGAGGCAGCTGCCCTAGCAACCATTGCTCCCTGTGAAAATGAAAGCAGTAATCCTATTGGTTGCTAAGGCTCCAACTACTGTGTCTGCTGCAGGTAATTATATCACCTGTGTTTGCAGTGTGGAGATTTTCCCATTCATCTCTATGGGGCGCCGCTCTTCCCCCTCCCCCTCCACTCCTGTACATCTGGCGGGGACGGGACCTTCGCTAAAACCTTCCCGGGCACCCATGTATCTGTGTGCCAAATTTGGGGTCAAACGGTTCAGGCGTTTGGAAGTCTATTTGAGACAGACACAGACAGACAGACTTTGATTTTTATTATATACTGTAGATGAAACCTTCCAACACCAACATCAACTTGAGTAAGAGTAATAATAATAATACATATAACACAATAATTATGAAAATAATAACGCAATAAACACAACCATGTCACTCATAAACCTTTCAATTGCGCGACCTACAGATTCCCATCACCCTCACCCATATCTTTACATGAGTCTGGATCTTGTCTTGTTCCTTGATGAACCATGCCAGAACCCCCAACTGTCCTGTGAGTCCTAAAGAGATTGTCTGACCAATTTTTCTTATTGTAATAGAAAATATTTGTAGTCTGTCCCTTTCGTCTAGTTGTTTCCTCCTACTTATTTTCGCCTTTGTGTCCAAGGGCATCCTCTGTTGCTGCTTTTTGGATTTGTATTTATTTACTTCCAGGTCACAAGGTTCAGCAGTGCTGACATCACAACTTTGCAAGCCTTGTACTCCACACCCTCCTCTCTGAGTCTAGCTGCATCCACTCTACCCATAGACAGTGAAATGTCTTAGAGCTGTGTGGTACCAAGCTCAAGGATTGGCTAATAAAGTTTAAAAAAAAAAACACAGCATAAGTGCACAATTAACCCCTCAGAATATTTTCACCTTCAGCTGCGCCAAATGCATACAATGCAGTGTATACAGTGAATACTCTGTTTGATTCTTTAGTGCTGCACTAACTAGTCTGAAGGTGTATTCTCCACATACATTACATTACATCTGCAGGCTTAAGGGTATTTTCAGACTGAGGAATCTGTGCAGAGAAGTTCCAGTGGATTCCGTCATCCGCCACCGCTCACGGCGGCATACATCTCTGCCTGTGCCATAGACTCCATTCTATGGTCAGGCGAATTCTGCCATCCATCTAAAGAACGAACAGGTTCATTCTTTGGATGGACGGCAGAATCCGCCTGAACATAGAATGGAGTCTATGACATGGGCGGAGATGCCTGCGGCTGTGAGCTGTGGCGAGAGACTGAATCTTCCATTACTTTTCAGTCTCCTCAGTCTGAACATACCATTAGAGGTGAAAGTACTCTGTGCTGCTGTAAACATAGTAAATAAGCTGTAGGGCACCTGTATCGCAAGTCAGATTAGCTTGCAGATGTACTAAGGGGTTTGACTAATGGTGCGTTTACACAGAGATTTAGCTGAAAGATTTTGGAAGCCAAAGCCATGAATGGATTTCAAAAGAGGATAGATCCCAGTCTTTCCTTTATGATCTGATCTCTTTATAGTTTATAGTCTGTTCCTGGCTTTGGCTTTAAAGATCTGTCAGATAAATCTGTCTGTGTAAACGCACTATTAGGGTATAAACCCACACACCGTATATGCAGCAGAAATGCAACAAATACGCAGCAGATTTGTTGGTACAGATTTGATGCTGTGTTCAGTTATTTAGATCTAATCTGCTGCGATTTTGCTGCGAGTTGCTGCAAGTTGCTGCTATCGCAGCAGTAAATACGGCTGCATATACGGTGTGTGGTTTTATAGGCTTAATGTCTCAAATATTCTGAATGGCAATAATTATATGTTACAAAACTGTTATTATGAACATGTTTAGCTTTTACATTGCTGTGGGTTCTGCACCTGCTTCTTCTCTTTCAAAAAAGGGCAAAATTCATATTTAATAAAAAAGAGACAAATATAGCTATCCTAGTACAAAATAATACATGCCTGGAAGATTAAGGCTTTAAAAGATTGTTAAAGGCTTGATGCATCGCTTTGTCCTTACCGCTATTATCTCTCACTGTGGTTTTCCATGGTGACTGGCTTGTGATCCATGTTTTTTACTCTAACAAACTGATGTTTTAACCACTCCCCTCCCCTCCGTAAGATTTATTTTCTCCTACGAGAGTAAAAAGACTCTAGAAAATTACTATTGTGACACTGAATGAGATGGGGAAATGCCTGAGATTATGGAAGCGGGTCATTGAAGGTTTATAACTGCGAAGATGGGATTTAACGTCATTGTGTTTCAAGTTAAGTGTAATTTTATATAGATACTGTTTTATATCATAATTATCAACTAATTACTGGGTATTTCCATGTACCCCAATACCCCTCACCCACTACCTACAGACTTCCCATACATCTTAGAATGCAAATTTACCAGTAGCTTTACCTAATACGGGAGTCCCTGTATACGCACCCTATGATGCAGCTCATCACAGAGGGCACTTCTTAGAGGTCATTTGCTGTTCGATAGACCAAAGGAAGCCATTGTGTATGCTGCCTTTTTTCACATTTTGTGTGGGCTGTATTTTCAGTGTTTGTCAACACACTGGCAGAAGGAAATTTCAGTGTATACTGCTGCATATCTGGGCTGTGTTCATTTACTTCAGTGCAAAGAACACAGTCTTTCAGTAAAGAGAACATAGTCATAGATTAGTGACTACTTTTAGTACATTTTTGAGAAAATACTGTCATTTTTTAGGGCTGAAAAGTCATGTAAAATTACAGGATGTGCTCAGAAATGGACCAAATGTAGTAACTAGTGAAATAATCGCTGCTTGGATATGCAGCAATATAAATTGGAATATTGTTTGGTTAGTACACTAATGTATTAGGAAACATAGAGCAATTATGTGTTAGAGTATATATATGTTAAAATAATAAATCCAGCTCGTCACTATTAGACACATAAAGGTTTTCTGTGATATTGTATATTTGATGATTGATTGTTACATACAAGGAAATGTGTAGTGTAATATAATAACATGAGCTCAATAAGACCATGTTAACCATATCTAGTTCTCATTAATCTATTTGAGATATACAATCTCGTAAGACAAAATTTTCCTTAAAATTAGGAAGTTGTACAGCCATCTGAGCATGTCATAAATCGCCTGCCTGATTAGGCGACAATCTGCAGGGATATTTACAGGGAGAGATAAAATATTGCTGTATGTGCAGTTCCTGCTGCATCAGATGAAATTAAGTTAAAAGTAAAGTGGCAGCTTCTCTCAGCCTTAATTCGAGGGCTGCAACTACTGTATGTGCAGCAACACTGACCATCCTAGATGGCTAAGATAATGTCAAATGCCTTTGTCTCAGGGCAGTTTCTAGGTCATTTTGGCAACAGGGCAAATCTTGATAAAAGTGCCTGGGGTTTTATCAAGATTCGGGTTACTAGGAAGAAGCAGTGTGTGCATTACGGCATAGAGAAGTGTTGCACCCCTAACAGATAATGTTCTACTGAATACAAAAAAATCATTCAGTGACTCACAGGTGATGTTGTCTTTGATCTGAGACGTCACTTTCCTTTTCCTCTCCATCTGGCCCAGACCACCATGATGATTTCTGCAGCTATAATTCATCTCTTTAGAACCTGCCAGACAAACCTCTTAGGCTCCACACTTATCCAGCAACTTCCTCCCCCTTTTCCCACCCATAAGGGGCCATACAGTAGTAATTCTGCTGTATGGTGCACTAAAGTTAGCTGGAAGCTGTGTGACCTCCATTACACTAACATACAGGATGCTGGAAAGCTGTGTGACCTCCATTACACTGACATACAGGATGCTGGGAGAGCTGGGTGACCTCCACTACATGGGTACTTTGTGACATCAATGTTGCCCCTATGGAGTTAATTGAGTAAGGCATGCATCTTCACTTAAAGGGGTAGTGCGGCGGTAAACAATTATTCACAGAATAACACACATTACAAAGTTATACAACTTTGTAATGTATGTTATGTCTGTGAATCGCCCCCTTCCCGTGACCCCCCCCCCCCTGCACGTTTACCCGGAAGTGTGGTGCATTACAAATACCTGATCCGTGTCGCGCCCGTCTGCCATCTTGTGCCAAGACGTCATCTTCGGGAGGCCGGCCAAATCGCTACCGCCATCCCTGATGCCGGCCCCCCTCTGTTGTGTCATAACTGTGCTCAGCCGCGATTGGCTGAGCACAGTTATGCTCAGCCAATCGCGGCTGAGCATCTAATGACGCTGCAGAAGGCGGCCGGCACTAGGGACGGTCTGAGCGGTTCGGCCGTCCGTCCGAAGATGACGTCTTGGCACAAGATGGCGGACATGCGCGAAAGGTATGTATAATGCACCACACTTCCGGGTACATGTGGGAGGGTGGTGGGACACGGGAAGGGGGCGATTCACAGACATAACATACATTACAAAGTTGTATAACTTTGTAATGTGTGTTATTCTGTGAATAATTTCTTAGCGCCGCACTACCCCTTTAACCCCCTGGAAGCCACATTCTTCAGTCTGGCACACAAAGGTTTAATTGGGATGCTATGCATCCATACTTAACTCCTTGTGTGCCATACTGTAAGCAGCATCAGCTAAGATGCTGCCTACTGTAAGGTGCAGAACACCTGTCACAGTGATGGATGTTCTGCTCCTGGCTTTTTTGTGTGTGTTTTTTTTCAGATTCATTGGACTACATCGATGACCAACAATGTTTTTATTTAAATACCATGGTCAATTTACGTGTGACTGTATGCATTTACCTTTTATTCTCTGTACAATGTCACTTGTTTTCACATGTCAAATATAAAATAAAAAATGAGAATAAAAAATAAAGTAACATGGTCAACGAGGGGTGTGGGGTGTTATTTTTTTAATAAAATACTTCTCTATTATGTTGTGTTTTATTTTTCTTACTTTCAGACTTAGTATTAAAATGGCTAACACTAACCCCCCCAAATTACCGTAGTACCTAATGCCACCAGGGATACTGGGAAGAGCCAGGTAACTGTAGTTCTGGAGTATCAAATTTGTCGCTCTTGCACAGGCGGTAGCAGGCTAGTATTATTAGGCTGGGGAGGGCAAAAAAAAAAATGTCCCTTCCTGCCCTGGTACAACTAGGCTGCTCCTGTTTGGTTTTCAAACCTGGCTGGTTATGGAAATAGGGGGAACCCTATGAGTTTTTTTTCTAAATTATTTATTTATAAAAAATGCATAGGGTTCCTGCTATTTCCATAACCAGCCAGGTTTAAAACCAAACAGCAGCAGCCTAGCAATACCAGGATGGGAAGGGACTTTTTTTTTTCCTTTCCCAGCCTAATAATACTTGCCTGCTACCGCCCAGTCAAAGAGCGCCAAATTTGATACTACGGGGCTACTGTTACCCAGCTCTTTCCAGTACCCCCAGTGGCATTGGGTACTGGGGTAATAATGGGGTGGGGTAGTGTTAGCCATTTTATACCGGCTAACACTAGGCCCCCGACTTGGTAATGGATCCTGTCTATCAGACTTCCACTACTAAGTCTGAAAGTAAACAAAAATAAACACAACACAATAGAGAAAAGTTTTATTTAGAAAAGAACACCCCCTCGAGATACCGATATCCGAAAAACAAAAGGGAAAAACTTGCAAAAAAAGGCAGGAGCAGATCACCCATCATTATGTCAGGTGTTCTGCACCTTAGAGTAGGCAGCATCTTAGCAGATGGCGCTTACAGTAGGGCACACAAGGGGTTAAGTATGGATGCATGGCATCCCCACTTAAACCTTTGTGTGCCAGACCGAACAATGTGGCCTCCAGGGGGTTAAGTGAGGATGCATGCCTTCCTCAAGTAACTTCATGGGGGCCAAATTGATGTCACAATGTACCCATCCCAGCAAAGAAGGGGTTAATTGTCCCCTTTCCTTCCTGGGGTGGGTGCAGTGCTGGGAGGAGAAGGGGAGTCTTATCGATACTTACCCTGACGTCTTATATCTTCAACACAGCCTGGCACACTGAGATCCCAATGTTCCAGGCTCCGCCTCTTTAAAAATGGTGCTGCAGCATCAGCGGCTGCAGCCTGAACACTGCTACAGCCGCTGATTGGTTGAGCTTACACTGAAGCGCTGAGAGAAGACCCCCCCCTGGAACAGAGCACAGCCCCCCTTGTCCACAGGGGGTTAATTTAACCCCTTGTTGTTTAGACAGTGCTGTTCTGCAACCCCCACCCGGTACACGGCACACAGGGTGGGGGGTGGGGGGGGTTGCAGGGGCCTCTACATGGAAAGTCCACGCTGTCTAGACCTTATTGAAAGAGTCTGGTTGGCCCTGTGCCTCAGCCACCATCTCCTCAGCGCGCTGTATAGCACACAGCTCCACAAACCACTCCTGCAAGGTAGGCAGATCAGCCATTCTCCAATGGCGGGGTATCACAGTTCTAACAGCTGTGAGAAAGTGTCTCAGCACGTTCTTCTTGAGCACAGACAATGTACCGGGTAGCAGAGACAGCAAGGTAGTTTGGGGGGAATTAATGACCTGTTTCCCGGAGAATGCCTCATAAACTCTTAAGACCCCCCTCCCAGAAGGGTTTGATGCGGGTACAGCCCCACGAAGTATGTAGCAAGGTCCCCTCCTCTTGATTGCACCTCCAGCATAGGTCTGACACATCAGGGTACATGCGATGGAGCATGGACGGGCAACGATACCAACAGGACAGGATCTTAAACAGATCTTAAACTTTGCGTGGGATGCCATAGACATGCCATGGGCAAAAGCGCACATCTTTGTGACCTCCTCCGCAGTGAAAGAAACTGCCAGATCTCGTTCCCATAAGGAAAAATATGGGGCTATGCCCGGATTATTGAGAGAAAGGAGCATACTGTAGAGTCTGGACAACACCTGTGAACCTCCTTCTGAGGCCAACACCCATTGGTCAAAGTCTGTCAGAGAAAGGTCCAGTGCTGCGTGTATTGTTGGGGTCTGGAGGAAGGACTGTAATTGGTTATGCGTCAGCCAGGATAGGCTCTCTCTGGATTAGCCTCCAGTAGGGCTTGCAACGTGGGGAGCCTTTTTATCGGACACGATCTGATGAAGGCGGGTGTTAGTGTTCTGGTGCCATATTAGGAAAACCCCTGAGTTTAAACCAGCTGGGAAAGCCAGGTTTTCAAACAGGGGAGTCATGGGACCCGGTCGAGATGATATCCCAAACTGTCTCACCCATCTGTCCCACGTGCGGAAGGTGTGTTTAGCAAGAAATGTCATTTAGCAACCTGTCATTGTTTCCCTGTCTAGTGGGAGTACCCACAGCAAAGTGAGCAAATTACCTGGAGCGATCTTTTGTTCTAGTCCCACCCATTGTTTGGAAGTCCTTTTATGCGCCCAGTCTAATGTCCTAATCAATACCGCGGCCCGTCAGTTTTTGGTTTTGTCAGGACTGGCCTGCTCCAGCGAGATCTGTTGCCCCCCCAAATATACTTGGAGAAGGCTTTTTGCAGTGCACGAAAGTACGCCACTGGTACACTGATGGGGACCGTTTGGAATACATATAGAAAGCGGGGGAGAATGTCCTTCTTGAGCACACTCATCTTGCCAAACCACAATAAGAATTGTCCATGGTAAGATTGGAGACGCTCCAGCGTAGTTTTCTGTAGGGGGATATAATTCAGGGAGAACAGCAAGTCAAGTTTACTTAGTATCACATATCTGGGGATACAAATACAATCAGTTTGCTGGCAAAAAATAAAATTGGACTTTAACCGGGTTAGGTCATGTGGTGATAGGGAAATATTAAGGCCTTCTGTCTTTGCCAGGTTCACTTTAAAGTTACTGAGCCTACCAAAGGCTTCAAATGCCCTTATAATTGAGGGCAGGGATGTGTGTGGGCATGAGGTGTATAGGAGCAGATCATCTGCGTACAGAGCTATCTTATGGTTGTCCTGCCCAATTTCCTGCCAAATGCTCCATGGTCAACACGTACAGGAGGGGAGACAAGGGACATCCCTGGCGTGGGCCGTTATTAATGTGGAAGACCTCCGACAGGACTCCATTGGCTCTAACACGGGAAGAATAATGAGTATAGAGTGCCATGATTTTGTCAGTAAAGGCAAAGCTGAGACCTATCTGCGTCAGGGATCCCAATGGACCCTGTTGAAGGCCTTTTTCTGCGTCAACTGAGATTAGGCAAATAGTGCGAAGGGTATGGTCCCTTGCCTCCCGTCCGGGAACAAATCCCACTTGATCCAAATGTATCACTCTCGAAATTCCTGGGTTTAGGCAAGACGCCAGTATCTTTGAATACAATTTAATATCGCAATTGATAAGAGAAATTGGGTGATAGTTGCTACATTGAGCCACATCTTTTCCAGGCTTGGCAGGACCACCACGTGAGCCTCTAGAGCTTGTCTTGGGAACTGTACGCTCGTAGAGACTGCGTTGAAGACCTTAGTCAGGAAGGGAAGTAGGGGTTCTTTGAACATTTTATAGAACATTGTTGTAAAACCGTCCGGCCAAGGACTTTTGCCACTCTTAGAGGTCGCAATAGCTGCCCCCACCTACTCCACCATGAAGGTGCATCAAGACCCTCTCTAGTTTCTTCATCTATCGTGGGTAGAGCAGTCTCTCTTATGTAATCCGATAACTTATTGTCAAAAACTCCCCTTGGAGCTTCATCATAGAGCCCAGAGATGGAGTATAGGAATTATAGTAGTCTTTGAATGTGTTGGCAATAAGCTTCGGATTGTGGTGAACTACACCATTCGCGTCTTTAATGAGGGGCGGTACCTGGATGAATGTGTCGAGCAAGTGCTCTACCGCACTTGTTGGCTTGGGCGTACAGATAGCCCTTAAACTTCAGTTTATGGGCAGCTTCAACTTTCAGGATTAAAGTCTTAATCTGCTCCCTCACCACGGTCATGGCCTGAAGGGTAGTGGTGTCTAAAGTGCGTTTATGTGTGGCAGTAAGGTCAGATAGGTTAGTAAGGAGTTAATGCAGTTTGGCACTTCTCTCTCTTTCAACTGGGCCCCATTTTGTATAAGAATTCCACGGAGGACACATTTTAAGGCTTCCCAGTGTATAGGGAGAGATGTGGAGTCCGCACCATCTACCAGGATGAAACCTGAGATGGCAGGTTCAATTGCTGTCTTGCACACCACATCTTAGAGTAGGTTTTCATTGAGGCGCTAAGACCACTCTTTAGGTGCACCGTCAGGAATAAGAAATCAGAGAAAGACAGGGGAATGGTCAGACCATAGTCCCGTGCCAATAGAAGCATATGGGGTGTGCAGGAGAGCATGTTGTGATGCCGAAATTATGTCCAGCTGGCTGTACGATTGGTGTGCGGGGGAATAGTATGTGTAGTCCTTATCCCGTGGGTGTAAGACACTCCACACGTCAACCAGTCTCTGTGAGTCCAGAGCCCTTTTCGCCAGGGTCAGGGAAGATTTAGGGACTACTGATTTACCTGAGGAAGAGTCTAGGTTGTCATGTTGAAGTCGCCCTCTAATACAAATATCCCATCAATGAAGTGGTCTGTCTCAAGGAGGATATCTCTGACAGCCCTACCCTGGTCAGAGTTGGGAAGATACACAGTACCTACAGTGTATAGTGTGGAGGCTATTGTCAATTTGAGAAACGCGTACCTACCCCTTGGGTCTACCAACGTATCAAGGAGGACTTGCTGCAAGGACTTGTGGGTACCAATGGAGATGCCCTTGGATTTTGAGTCTGTATTAGTGCTGTGAAGGAAATAGGGGAAATGACGAGACTGCAGCCGAGGCACATGACCGGTGCGGAAGTGAGTCTCCTGCAAAAGAAGAATATGTACACGTTGCTTATGCATAGAGTATAATACCTGAGATCTCTTAGCAGGGTCATTAAGACCTCTGGCATTAAATGAGGTGACTTTAAGAATAGACATCTGGGTACCCGAATGAGCAGGAAAAGAGTAGAGAAAGGGAAGGGAAACCGAAGACTAGACAGAAGAATAGGATACAAGAGAAAGCTCTCTCCAGAAACCGAGAGAGGTACACACACACAAAAGAAAACACTTGTAACAAGGAATCTAAAGAAGACCCCTTGCACTGAGGAGACATAGGCTCCACAGGTAAAGCAAAATTCACCACGCCAAAGGCGCTTAACACTAAATGGGAACTTGACAAACAATGACAGACACAGAGTCCCCCCTAGGGAGGTCAGCCTATATACAATGCAAAATGAATATATAGTAGAGCAGTCTGGCAGCCGAACCGTAGGCAGGTTTAAGGCAGAGAGGAAGTCAGGCAGGTCAGCCGGATCTCTGAGAACATATCTGCAGCCATGGAGGCGTACAACAAGCTTGAACGGGAAGCCCCTCATATCTGGTATTTCTTTTTCTCGCAGTAGATCTAGTAGTGGTCTTAATGCCCGCCTCTGGGCTAGTGTATGCCGTGATAAATCCTGAAGTAGGGTCAAAGAAGCACCATCAAAGTCCACTGAGTCAAGGACCGAGCCTTTCGCATGATCTCCTCCTTTATAGCATCGTGATGCAGACTGCATATGACGTCCCGTGGTCTATTAGGATCTTTGCTGATCAGCCCCTGTGCGCTCTGTCGATTTCCAGGTCATCATTTACTGGGCAGTTTAGCGGTGAACTGAATATCCGCTGTAGGGTAGGGATGAGGTCATGTGTTTTAGTTGCTTCTGGCAGACCTCTGATTTGGATATTGTTTTGCCTGCTCCTATTCCCATTATCATCATGTAGCTTATAGAGCTGGGCAATATGATAGTCATGAGTCTCTACTTTATCAGAGATATCAGCTACTTGTATGGATAACTGTCTTTGATCTGCTGCTAGCTCTTCCACCCTGTCCTCAGTCATCTGAATGGCAGCTTTAATAGAGCTTAGCTCCTGCCTGTAGGACTTCTCCAATCTCTGCACAAAACCCTTCATTTCTGCTCTCGAGGGCAGCAGCTTCACGTGCTCTTGCCAGTCCCACTGAGCAGAGGAGGAGGCATGGGCCTGTGTAGGGGTCTGCTCCATCTGTGTAGCCTGGGGCGAGCCTGCCAGCCTGGGAGGGGAATATGGGGCCTGTGAGCTCTCCACATGTGGCGCGGCAATGGCGCTGGCTGGAGCCCGAGTAGTCCTGAGCATCGGGCAGCCCAGTCAGAGGTCGGATCGGCACCTACTCTGCCTGCTGCTGACCTGAGGGTGCGGGTACCTCGCGGCTTATCTCTGGGTGCCTGTCTCTGTTGTTCCGCGCGCCCGGGCTCAGCTGCTGCGCGCTCTGTGAGGTGCCTGGTGTCGGCGCGGAGGAAGCCGTCCAGGCTGCGTTGTCTCAGCTTAGAGCGGGTGCTGGGCTGACCCCTGGTCCTTTTCCGGTGCATATGGGAAGAGAGGGAGGGAGCAGGGATAAAGGCTAATGCGGCCTCACGCCGCCATTGCCAGGCCACGCCCCCCAAAGTAGCATTTTATAAGTGTATTAACCCTTTAGGTGTTTCACAGAAAATTTTACCAATTGGAGGGGAAATGTAAAATTTTAATTTTTTTGGCAGATATTCCATTTAATCCATTTTTTTCCTCTAACACAGCAAATACTAAATGAGAAATGGAACTCAATATTTATTCCCCATGTTTCAATATTTCTATAAATCCCCCATATGTGGCCGCAGTGCGTCCCCTGGCTCAATCACAGGCTGCAGACATGACCGAAGCCTTCTTTATTTTCGGGGTCTTTTCTTATTTCATTTCTTATTTTCTTATTTTTTTTTTATAGCCATTATACCATGTCACAGAGGCCTTGCAGTACCAAAATATTTGTGTAAGACAAGTTGACGTTCCCATTGATACCATTCTGGGAGACATGTGACACCCTGATCATTATTTATTTATTTTTTTATGAGGTGGTATAAAAAAAAAACACAATTTAGCAGCGGTTTATCATCACTTTTTTTTGTACCTCGTTTACTATACGTTTCATTTGACACGTTATCTTTATTCATCAGGTCAGTGCGATTACAGTGATATCCATTTATATAGCTGTTGTTAGTTTATGGCATTTATACTATAAATACTGTGTTTTGCATATTGATCTGTACTATTTAAATTGTGAGGGTTTTTTTTTTTTTTTTGCGGCTGACATTTTTAGTGGTACACCTTTGGGTACATGTGTTCTATTGATAGCTTTTTTTCTATATTTTTCTGGGGGTGGGATTAACAAAAAATTGCCATTTTTTTTCATGGCATTAATCAGGCGGTATAATTTCTGTAACGGGTTAATAGACATGGTCATTATGGAAGCGGTGATACCAAATATGTGTACTATATTTATAGGGGATCATTTATAAAGGGGGATAGGGAATGTGTATATTTTATTTATTTATTTATTTATTTATATTATTTGAATTATTTATTCATGTATTTATTTAATTAGTTAATTTATTTGTTTTAATCAATGATTAATTTATGTTTTATGTGTGTGTGTGGTTTTTTTTACTTTTCATTTGTGTATATACAGTATAATGCATTACAGCACATGATGTGTGCTGCAATGCATTATATAGAATGAGCAGAATGACTGCTCATTCAAACGATCAGACCCATACCTCAGTGAAGGGACCTGATCGTTATATATCATAGTACCCAGGTGTACTGGGAAGCCGGGTTGAGCACAGATCTGGGGGAGCGGAGCTCGGGGGGAGATCCGGGGGGAGCATGGGGAGATCCGGGGGGGGGGGGGGGTGCAAAGCGCGGGGGGGAGAGAGATCCGAGGGGAGGGGGGGATAAGACAGAAGCCTCCTGTTGCCGATTTTTGTTAGGAACACCGGGGGGGGGGGGGGGGGGGGGGGGGGGAGCCAGGGAAAGCATGACGTTTGGGAAACGTCATGCTGCAGGAACTACCTGCTTTACATGACGTTTCCCAAACGTCATTTTGCAGCAAGGGGTTAATATCTATTATTTCAAAAATTACAGACTTTATTTGCACAATGACGGCCATTATTATAAAGACAGACGTTATTTTTTCCTTAGTGTGAACCTAGCCTCTATATGACCTTTTCTTTTTTTTTTTTAAATACATGTTTACAAATCTGTGAATATTATCGTGGAGTTTGGACAGTATTTGCTGCATATTGGTTTATTTCAAACCAGTATTAAAGGTTTTTGAGGTACTTCCTTTTTCATCCTGTGTATTTAACAAAGTCAATAGTATAGTTTATCTCACTACAATAATCAGGATCTTTTACGTCCCCTGGCAAAGGGGTCTGATTATGACTTCAGCCTCTGCAACTCCTATAACTGCTCGAAGGCACTGGCTCACATTTTCATAGTAGACCTGCAGAGTCACATGATGGCAGCTTGCACAGGGACCTAGGGCTGTATTAGATAGATAAGATTGAAGGAGACAGAGCAGTGTTGGGGGCTGCAGGCTGCTGCTGGCTCCGCCTCCCCCAATCTCCTGTTCCTCTATATTATAATTTTCTGTTTGCAGCCTCCTGAGTTACACAGCACATATAGTATGTGACTTGTTTTTTTGTTGGTATTTGCATTTAAAAATCTTGTGTATAAAATACAGGCAACCTGTAGGCCTTCTTCTGTCATAGAACTATATTTCTAAGCATTCCAAGTCAAAAGCTTTTATTATCATGTATTCCCATCTCACAAAGTAATGAACCATTATAAGATAGAAATTTATGATTGGTGGGATTCTTAACTATGGGACCCCAAACAAATCCTGTGCAGAGAACTACAGCCAGCCTCTTTAGGCTATGTTCACACACAGTACAATTATAACAAAATACGGCCATAATTTTGAGGTAATATGCTCATATTTTAAATGTAAAAATGTGCCGCACTGAAGTCCATCAGAAATAAGCCAACAGTGCACACACAGTATGTAATAACAGTGGTAACTGATTACGACCGTAAAAATAATGAAAATGGCAATTATTTTTAATGTTTTCACAAAAAAATAACTTTTATTCACAGTTTTATTCACCGACAAATATCAAAGGTTTTTATCGATCTGGATCCATGTTCAGATCATCTGATCAGGAGAACGAGTGCAGAGACGTGTGTTGCTGTGCACCTCCCGCTCTTGTTTCTGTAAGTGATATGGCTCCATAGATTTATAAGATGTGGACGTCCTGGTCATGTAAGTACTTCTCCTGGCTCATCTTCTGATCAGTCATGGTCTGAACACTCTGAACAGACCTTGATCGACATTTTACAAGTTTTTTTCTAGTGACATTGACAGCTGAACATTGAATATACACATGTGTGTGCGTGTGTGCACGCACGCACATGCACACGCACACACACACACACACACACACACACCACAACCACACACACACACACACACACACACACCCCTTATAAATTAGTGCACATAATATGTACATACATATTACACACATATGTACAATACATACATACAGACATCATACACAGATATAAACAATGCATTACTGTCTAGATGGCTGTCACCATGGCCATGTTAAGTGTAAAGTTGATTTGTTTACCATTGATCCTGAATCATGGCAATATCACTGTGGCAATATAAATACCGGATGATGTTTGTGGTAAACAAAATATGAGAGTTGAAGATGATGACATGTACATTGCAGCACTTAACTAGACCTAGACCTAAAAAAAACTAATAAAGTTATATTTTAATTGCAGTCCACTCCTTTTAAAGCGACTCTCTTTTTAAAGCCACAATCTGCCCCCCACAAACAGCTTGTACCTTTGGATAGCTGCTTTTAATTCAAGATCTGTTCTGGGGTCAGCTTGGTAAGCTCAGTGAGGCAGTTTATTGTCCTAAACAATTTTTAAACTTGCACCCTGTGTCAAATTGGCGTAGCCTAGAGTGACTGTGCATTAGACTTGACCATCCCTCCTCCCACCCTCCATACCATTAGGAATGCCCAGGCAGGATTTTTCCTATTCATCACCTGTCTGAACATTTCACATGTGCTGGATCGTTAAGGTACCTGTGCAGTATTCTGACAAGCAATGAAAAGAAAAATAGGAGCATTCCTAATGGTGAAGAGGCCAGGTCACAGAATGCCAGGGAAGATCATCCCGGACTGTATTGCAGTACCGCCGGATGATTTTCATTTTTTTTTTTAAATTGAGATGCAGGTGCATCCTAATTAACCATTGCACACAATGGAGCGTGTGGCGGGAGCCACACTCTCCCATGTGTGAACTGACATGTCTCTGCGGCCTCTATTCATGAATAGCGGCAGCAGAAAACTGACATGTCAGTTTTTTTATGTGGCCGGATGGAATCCCGACCGGAGCGTATACTATGTGTATACACTCTGGCTGGGATTCCATTAATCAAATAGAACATATGTTTTGTATAAATCAAGGCTGTTGTTGCAAATTGACACAACGGCCGTGATTTTGTAAAACATACTGTTAGGACTCGAGCCATGCTTTCAGCTAGACTGCTTTTCATGTTTTTCTCTGCTGTTTCCTGGTTGTAGCAGTGTCCAGTGTTGCACTCAGTGGCGTAGCTACCGGCGGTCGCGGCGGTTGCCGCCGCGACCGGGCCCGCCTCAAAGGGGGGCCCGCGGGCCCTCAGGGCCCGCAAGGCCTCCCGATCAATCACTCTTGTGACCGCAAGCATTGTTTTGCTTGCGGTCACAAGAGTCCGGCTCAGTCTTCCCCCGGCTGTGCCTTGGGCCCTGACTTCCGGTTCCGGCGCGCAGGGAGCTCTGGGATGCCGCGCTGCCGGGGATAAGACGCAACACCCCCGCCAGCTGCGCAGCAGCCGGGGACAGACCGAAGGAGTGAGGATCAACGTGGGAGCGCTTGTCAGGTGAGTTAATTTGGTTTTGTTTTTTTATCAGCCTGCACAGGTGGGGGGAAAGAGGGGGCATCTATGAGGGTGGGGGGAAAGAGGGGGGCATCTATGAGGTGGGGGGGAAAGGGGGGGCATCTATGAGGGTGGGGGGAAAGAGGGGCATCTATGAGGGTGGGGGGGAAAGAGGGGCAATTATGAGGGTGGGGGGAAAGAGGGGGCCATCTATGAGGGTGGGGGGGGAAGGGGAGCATCTATAAGGGAGGAGGGGGTGTGAAGGGGACCATCTATAAGGGGAGAGGGGGGGGGGTTGAAGGGGACCATCTATATGGGAGGGGGGGGAGGGGACCATCTATAAGGGAGGGGGGGGGGAGGGGGGGGGCCATCTATAAAGGAGGGGGTGGGGGGAGGGGAGAGAGGGGCCATCCATAAGGAGGGGTGAGGAGAGAGGGGGCCAACTATAAGGAGGGGGGAGAGGAGGCCATCTATAAGGGAGGGGGTAGAGGGGGCCATCTGTATGGAGGGGGGAGAGGAGGCCATCTATAAGGGAGGGTGAGGGGTGAGGGGAGAGGGGCCATTTATAGGAGGGCAACATGGGGGGAGAGGGACATCTATTTGGGGGGGGCAACATAGAGGGAGAGGGAATACACAGAGGGGGCCTATATTATTAGGGGGTTTCATAGAGTCAGGGGCTACCCACTAAATGAGGGTTGTAAAGGGGCAATACAGATGTGCAGTGTGTATAGAGATGTGGGTGGTGCCGGAGTGAGGAGCCTAATATGTCTGTCTGGCAGATTTCTGTGGATTCGTGGCTCGGAGAAGTTCTCATAATGGCCCAAGGACAGATGGAGAAGATGAAAAGGAAAGAACTCCGATCAGAGAAGACGTCTCCTGTGAGTCACACTGATATAACTGCACTGTAATGTATATGGTGTATAGAGCCTGTGTAGAGCTGGGGCCACCTCTATATGACTGGATAAGGTGATTTAGTATACTGGATTTGGTCAGTAACAATTTGGTGGTGATGTATGGTTGTGGTGTGCCGGTAACATTTCCTTCCTATACACTGGTATTACTGGTAATATTGGTCTCAGTATACAGGATTTGGTCAGTAACAGTATGGCGGTAATATGTACGGTGATAATACTTTCTCTTCCAATATGCTGGTGTTATTGGTAATATCTGTCTTGGTGTGTATATATATATGATAATATATATATATAGTATATATAAATATATACAACACATACACATACACCAATAGCATCACTTGGTCGTGAAAGCAGGGGAGGGGGGGCCCAAGTTGGCCTCTCGCACCAGGCCCAGGAGACATTAGCTACGCCCCTGGTTGCACTCCACCTGCTGATCAGCACTAGGGGGGGATTTATCAAAGGGTGTAAAATTTAGACTGGTGCAAACTGCCCACAGCAACCAATTACAGCTTAGCTTCCAGCTCTATTAAAGGAAGGGGAGCTGTGATTGGTTGCTGTGGCCAGTTTGCACCAGTCTAAGTTTTACACCCTTTGATAAATCTGGGCTGGGCTGGGACTTCTAGTCCTATAATTACTTTGACTTGTCTCAAGTTCTTTGCCTGTGAAAGAGCCTAGTTTCCTAGTGCCTCCTTGATCTAGCGTTTTGTGACCTGACCATTCTGTGTATTTTGACCTTTGGCTTTTGTGACCTCGACTTTTCTTACGGATATTGATTTTGTACCTTTGCTTCCCGTTCGTTGCCGACTTGGACCACTGACTCCCCTTTTATTGTGTGTGTATTGTCTTGTCTCGTTTTGTTTTTACCACTTGCTGCAGTATAGGGAACGCTGCCCAGCTGCCCGCTGCCACCCATAGCAGAGTGCGGCAAGTAGGTAGGGACAGCTGGGGAGGTTCAGCATCAGGGAACACACTGTGTGTTCCCTAGTCCAATCCTGAAAAAAGAAAAGAGAGACAGGGACGCTCCCTGGAGCAATATTGCGAGTGTTCTTTTGGTAGAATCTTTGGGGAGGTGGCGGTTTATACAACTCACCTGAATAGGTTGTGCTAGATATAGGAACAACTCTAACAGCGCTTCTACTGGTGTGTCAACGCAGCTCTCCGGGGATACGACTGTGGGTGCAGTAGTACAAGCAAAGTTTCCAAGAGATGATCCTGGCAGGCTAGATCATATGTAATAAGTCTGAAGTATTTGCTAACTGGAATACATAGTGACATCATTACCGCGATACCATCTAGCGTGTATTGAACCAGTCATCTGCGCTCAGCCTTAAGGGGTATATCGGTCCATTGACCCTGCCAGGATCATCTCTTGGAACTTTGCTAGTCAATCCGGACACATACATTGTGTGAACATGGCCTAAACGCGTTGGAGTAGCCACAGCTCTATTTATTTATTCTAAAATGTAACTATGCAAAAGGAGGACCTGCATGAACTGTCAACAGCACCTGGATAAAAGGTCACCTTGAATGCCAGTCCACCTGTTCCAGTGATGGGCATATCTTTGTTGTTATGGCATCCTGGAGACCTGACAGGATGATGTCTAATCCTATGTTATTGAAGTAAACTCCATCTTGTTACATCAGGTGTCCCCTTTCAGCTGATAATGGCAAATGACTACATGCCCTTTAGATCTAACAATGCATGAGATGTAGGTATTAAGAACTCAGCATGCTCTCTCTATCGCTGCTGGATTCCTTGCTCCATACCATACAGATCTGGGCACTATCACAAAAAAAAAAATCAGGGATGCGTAGATGATAGATCTCATGATAGAGATTAGCCCACTCAAGCGAACTTACAGAGGTCATTGCTACTAGCGTGGAGTACCAAGACTAATGGGGCAGTGATTAGAGATGAGCGAACCTGCCGAGGTTCAGGTTCGTATGACATGATGCTTACCAGCGTCCTCTGACCTCCCAGCTCTGCTGCAATTTTTTCCCCCTCTCTACCTTTTTTGAAGCATCGCAGTGCCAAATGCGATCCAACGCAGATTGTGCATTCTTGCTTGAGGCTGGGTTCACACACTTTATTTCAGTCAGTATTGTGGTCCTCATATTGCAACCAAAACCAGGAGTGGATTGAAAACACAGAAAGGATCTGTTCACACAATGTTAAAATTGAGTGGATGGCCGCCATTTAATGCAAATATTTACTGTTATTTTAAAACAACGGCTGTTGTATTGAAATAATGGCAGTGTATTTACTGTATATGGCGGCACATCCACTCAATTTCACATTGTGGTGAACAGTGTTCTGTGTTTTTAATCCAATCCTGTTTTGGTTGCAATATGAGGACCACAATACTGACTGAATATACGTAGCGTGAACCCAGCCTAAAACGGCAAGTTGCAGCGCTAAATGACGTCCAAACTCTGTCTTATCACCACACGCTGTGTCCCCATGCAATTTATAAGCTGAATGAACTGCCTGAATTGGTTTTTTGCCACTTTCTTTTATTAAACAATGTGAGATTATTAGGAAATATCAATGACCAAATGCACAATATCCTCGTGCTAATATGTTTTTCTCTAACGTCTGAAGCAAGCTGAGTGCCCAAAAGGGCCACACCACCAATGTAACATCTTTAACCCTTTAATGCAGAGCCAGTTTTTCATCTGCGCTTTCGTTTTTTCCTCTCGTGTTTAAAAGGCCGTAGCGCTTGCATATTTTCACCTACAGACCCACATGAGCCCTTATTTTTGTGACACCAATTATACTTTGCAATTACAGACTTCATTTTTTCATAAAATATGCTGCAAAACCAGAAAAAAAATATTTGTGCAGTGAAATTGAAAAAACAAAACAAAAAAAACGGCGCAAATTCTATTTATTTAAGGGCTTTCGTGTTTACGCCTTTTGCCCTATGGTAAAACTGACAGTTAGCTATGTTCCTCAGTCAGTACATTAAATAATTTGCAACTTGTATAACTTTTATTTTATTTGATGGCATTTAAAAAATTAAAACCTTTTAAAAAAACTAAACAAAATGTCTTTAAAATTGCTCTATTTCCATCCGTATACCGCTTTTATTGTTTGGTCTATGGGCTGTGTGAGGTGTCACTTTTGCGACATGATCTGTTCTTTCTTTCGGTCCCTTGTTTGCATATATGCGACTTTTTGATAATTTTTTTACATTTTTTTCTGGATTTGATGTAAACAAAAATGCACAATTTAGCACTTTGGCGTTTTTTTGCGCTTTGCGCGTTTAACACGCAAAATCAGGAATGCGATAATTTAATAGGGTGATTATGCACGCGGTGATACCAAATATATGTTAGTTAAATTAATTAGTTTTATTTACAAAATGGGAAAAGGGGTGTGATTTAACTTTTATTAATAATAAAAAAACTTTATTTTTTTTTCCACCATATTAATTATAAGTCCCCTTGGCGACTTCTTTATACTCAGCACTGATCTTCCATTGAGATCAATGCTGTGCATATAATAGAGCACTGATCCATCAGAGCAGTGCTCTATTACTCTGGTCTGCTGCAGACCAGATGCACTGATTGCCGAGCCGGGATCAGCTTCATTCGACGCTGAGCCCCAGCCAGCTCAGTAGAAGGGGTCTCCCCTCCTCGATCGCATTGCATGGGGAGGGGAGATCCCCCCCACTAGACACCAGGGATAGGGGAGCAAGCACTATTTAAATGCAGCTGTCAGCTGCATTTAAATAGTTAATTAGCCGGGAGAGGCGATAGGCCGTGCGGATAATTCCGTGATCCCCGGCTGCACATAGCAATCGGGGACCACGGGCTGCAAAGAAGGGCTCACGCCAGGAGCCCTCTCGGTATTAGACTTAATGGCGCATGACAGGTCAAACAAACACATCCCCATAGGACCTTTACAACCGATACCGTTCTGTTTAAGGCAACTGAACTGGAGCTGCAACACTATCAAGCGGAGGCCTTCTTGCAGAAGGGGACTCTAGCCTGGCATCACCTCTGCTCTGAATTGTACACTTAGAAACATAGAAACATAGAAGATTGTCAGCAGAAAAAGACCACTGGGTCTATCTCGTCTGTCCTTTTTAGTATTTTCTTTATTATCTTATTGGATAGATGTATGTTTATCCCAGTTTGAAATTCCAACCACCTCTGCTGGAAGTTTGTTCCAGTATCTACTACTCTTTCAGTAAAATAATATTTCTCACATTGCTTCTAATAGAGATGAGCGAAACTTGAGCATGCTCGAGTCGATCCGAACCCAAACTTTCGGCATTTGATTAGCGGTGGCTGCTGAACTTGGATAAAGCCCTAAGGCTATGTGGAATCATGGATATAGTCATTGGCTGTATCCATGTTTTCCAGACAACCTTAGAGCTTTATCCAAGTTTAGCAGCCCCAGCTAATCAAATACCGAACGTTCGGGTTCGGATCGCTCACACCCAACTTGGTTCGCTCATCTCTACTTCTGAACTTTCCCCCAACTAACCTCTCACTGTGTCCTCTTGTTCTTGAGCTCAGTTTTTTTACTAAAAACACACCCCTCTTGAACCTTATTTAGTCCTTAACATACTTGAAGGTTTCAATCATGTCCCCCTTACACTTCTTTCCTCCAGACTATACGATTCAAATCCTTAAGTCTTTCCTTTATGGTTTATGCCTCACAACCCTCCACTATTTTTGTAGCCTCTTTGGACCCGGTCTATTTTATCAATGTCCTTTGTTTTTAGATGAGGTCTCCAGAACTGGACACAGTATTCCAGATGTAGCTCTGTACGGATCACAATCTCCTCTTCCTACTGGTTATCCTCTAGCTATACAGCCCAGCATACTTTGCTTTCCCCACCGCCTGGTTGCACTGGTGACTCATTTCACTACCCCTTAACCTTCTCTCTCTTCTGAAGTCTTTTTTCCACACAGTACTGCCGTGTGATACTCTGATAGAGGATGTCCTCCTCCCCAAGTGCATTATTTTACATTTGGAAACGTTAAACTTCAATTTCCACTTTTGGACCACTTATCTAGCAAAGCTAAATCATTTTCCATATTAACTGACACCTCCAGGAATATCAACCCTATTGCCCACTTCTGTGTCGTCAACAACAGACAAACTTTACCTACCAAACCTTCTCCCATGTCACTTACAAACATATTAAGAAGAATAGGACCCAGAACAGACCCTTGTGGCACACCACTTGTAACCAGTCTCTGCTTGGATATACACCATTAACAACAACCCTCTGATATCTATCCTTCAACCAACCACATCCACTGAACTATCCCAGGGATTAGTCCATTTTCTTCAAATTCTCTATCAGCTCTTTATGTGGAACTGTATCAAAAGCTGGAATGCTTGGAAAAGCTGGAATGCTTGTGATTGTGCCTGTAACTGGACACATGCCTGCATGAATGCCTGCTATACCTGGAACTAGAATGGTGGGATGAACGCCATCCAAACCAGTGTGGCAAAGGAGCAGAAGGCTTCTGGCTGGGGGGGGGGGGGGGAAGAGGGCTTGCTTGGGAACACCCGGGGATTATCCCACAACACTACATAACTGGGGCTACGTACATTTAAATGTGGCAGCAAAATGTGTGCAGTCTGCACACTGCCAGCATCAGCAGCAGTGAGGGCCCAAACACAGTGTGCATGGCAGCCGGACACACTGGGCTTTTGTAGCAACTGTTTCTTACTGTGCGCCCCATGTCCTGAGCTGCGGCAACGCTCTGACCTCAGAAACCGGTTGTTCGGCAGGGGGCAGCTTCCACAAGGGGGTCTAACCATGCTGTGCCTCCAATCTAGTCTTCTCCTGCAGGTGGGACAGCAAGGTGTCCTCCGTCTGCCATTCTGCAGCAGGTAAGGAACAAAAAACTGCTCTGTAGATCTATGGTGTTAAAGGCTAAGGAGGCTAACTTCCTGTTCAGCTAAAATAAGTGAGCAATAAGTATAGTAGCTAACTAACTAACTAACTAATAAAATCCGCAATGGAGTGCACTCTCTATAGATGAAATCAGGGTGCCAGCGGCTGAAGACTGGATCACGTCTTCCCTTATACAAAGAACAGAGTTCCGCTGCACTCCTTCGGTGAAAAATAAGGTTTTATTTCATAGCAAAAGTTTACAAACTGCAAACGTTTCAGTCTCATCAACGAGACCTTTCTCAAGCATAGTGTAGTGAGTATCACTCATATTTATACACACATGTGTTAAATTCAATTAAGTGCCAATTAGCATAATAGACTTATTAAACAAAATACATAGTAAGGTCCCGGTTAGGACAAAAATTTGTGTCATCTGTATTGTCGCTGTGCTCTATATACAAAATTCATAATATTCATATTTGTGCAAAGTGGACAAATTAAATCATTCTTTAGTGTGGCGGAGTCAGCCACCATTCGCCACTGCTTTGGTTCATGAATTCAAGGTACGGCCCTTTCAGGTCGTTCAATCAAATCACCATATAGGCCGCCGGCGGGTACATCTCCTCACTGGGCACCAACTTTGTAAATGGATATACAAGTGTTGTCATGGCGGTCCTAGGGGAGCACGCATCATAATACAAACATTCCGGTAAGAAGAGTGGTAAGTACATCTGTTTGCACGTCTATCCTGAGTTAAGTGTCAATCTGAACACTGCTCTATTAGGGATCCTGGGGAAAACTACATGAACTCCATCCTTAATACTCTGGGTTTTCTGGCCTGACACCGACGTCCAGGTGCACGCACCATGGCGCGGTGAAAGTGTCAGAAAAAGGGTGTCTCAACTGTTTCACGATAAAGTGACACAGGAGGCCCCCATTCAACTTGCCCAAACCAAAAATTAGTAGTAGTAGCTCCTCCCTAACCCTACTGGATAATATATTTTCCACCGGTTTAGATGCGTTGTCCCCTTTTGTAATTGAAGCCTAGCAGTGGTTTCATGGTGGTTTTTCTCACGCTCCATGTAAATTCTAGGAAAAAGACAAAAGAAAGGATATGAATACTCATAGGCACCAGAGTACAAGACAGAATATTGGATCAATGCAGAGGCCAACTCATTGGGACACCGACAAATTATTATACATCTTGACATTAATTTTAAACCCAAAATCCACGTTTAGACCATATGGCTGAAGTGTATTTAACGGAAAATCCATGAT
>NW_027208796.1:0-45421 GCF_027789765.1 Dendropsophus ebraccatus
AGATTTAACTCAATATCTGAGTAAAGATAAATGGGGTCATTGGAGCTCTGAGGGCAGCGAGAAACCAGCTGATAGAAAGTCATAGAAAACACAATGCACTGCGCACACCAACAAGGGGGGGTAATGAGGATAATATCCTGGGATGGTGAAGATTTCATTACCGCTAAACCCAGTCACAAAATACAGGAAGAGGTTTGGATACAGATTTGGATACAGATGTCTTACAATAATCCGTCTGCATTTCTGTATCATATTGGATTATGTAGCGTTGTATGCGGATTATATTGAGCACTATGGCGTCTATATTGCTATCCTGCTGCCTGGAAATTCACTGCTTTGTTGTGAAACAACTGGATAGGCCACAATGTCCGATCAGTGCGGCATCAATGTGGCGGCTCATACAGCATGAAAGTCCAGAAGCAGTCAGCTCTGTTCACTCTATACTTTAAGGCTATGTTCACACACTGCATGTGTGGTGTCCCACCACAGGTGTTGCTATGAGTTACACCCTTCGTAAAAGCCAGTACTTTTTGGATGTAAGTGGTGATATAGAATTAACCAAGTTTCGCCACAAGATGCCGCTATTGTAAGTATATGTACTTAGTTGCTGCTCAGCTGTAGTATTGCAAGGGTTATTGGTTGTTTGTATGTCACATGGATCTGCAGATCAATGAGCGTGTTTTCTTCTTCTATCTTATCATTTCTCTCCTTTCTTCTCCTATATGAACTCTTCACCTCTCACGGCACACCTTACAGAGGCTGTAGATAGGAAGTCACATGAGTAGAGGAAGTGTAGGGTCTTTTGTCCCTAGACTCTGGAGAGACAGGATGCAACCTACAGCTTCTCCTCAAGTAACTCCACTCAGCACTATGCAGTGTTAAACAAGAGAGAGAACAAGTCAGAGATCATCTCAACCCACGCCGTGGACAAGGAAAGTAACAGTGCAGGACAGTATCAATAAGAAAAGTAAAGGAACTGATCCGGATAGGGCAAAGTTGCTAGACGCCTATGAACTCTATCTCGCAGTGCGAGTGTAAGCAGGGAACCCTCAGCATTCTGCTCCTGACTATTCAACTCCGGACCACCGTGATAATTGCCCAAGGGACCCCTCAACAACCCGGCAGGACACTGTCCATAGGGGCACAAGGTATAACCGGCCCTTTAAACTAAAAGCAGGTGTGCCACCATACCTGTGTGCCCAACCGCCACTGGCATCACGACATAACATTACTGGGTCCAGCTGTATCTCGGCCAATCACCATAGATTTGGCGTCACCCTTTACCATCTGACAAATGACTGGCCGCACCTCCTCCCTACCCAGGAAGGGTACACCACACATGAACAACGTCCGTTGTTGCATTAAAAATTGCATTGAAATCAATACAGAACTGCCAGAAATAATTAACATGTCAACTATTTACCTGGCTGCAGCGAACAACATTTCGAACATATGAAGAGAACGGCCGTTCACATGGCAGTATTCTGAAAAGCTGCCACTATTTGAGCCAAAACCAGAATCCAACAGGACCGAGAGGCACACGTCCTCCCTTTATAATGTCCAGCCCACTGGGATCTGCCGTGTGTGATTCCAGCCTGATGGGAGCTGATCTGTAATAACCTGGCAAAGGTCGTATATAATGGATGGATACGGCTAGTTGCGTAGTGTATATAGTAAACCTATCCATAGACGTACCCTAGTGTATATAGCACATGTATCCATAGACGTATCCTAGGGTATACAGTACATGTATCCATAGACGTATCCTAGTGTATATAGTACACATAACCACAGACGTATCCTAGTGTATATAGTACATGTATCCATAGACGTATCCTAGTGTATATAGTACATGTATCCATAGACGTATCCTAGCGTATATAGTACATGTATCCATAGACGTATCCTAGTGTATATAGTACATGTATCCATAGACGTATCCTAGCGTATATAGTACATGTATCCATAGACGTATCCTAGTGTATATAGTACATGTATCCATAGACGTATCCTAATGTATCCATAGACGTATTCTTGTAACCCTTAGGCTGTGTCCCCACCAGGTACATATTGGGGGCCGCTAAGAAAGATCGATATACCGAGACAAACACTTCCTCTGATATGTTCCTGAAGTGAGGACAGGGCTTTATAGTGACAGGATCGGCTCCTGGTCACACTAAACAATACGCTGCAGCATCAGAAGCCTTTTCCAACCTAAAGCTGATGAGACGCTTGTATTCCTGTGAGATATATTTATGGCTTATTTAGTATTTGCAGAAATATCCCCCCTCCCCACATCCGCACATATCAGTGAACGAGTTCTGCCCATAATGGAGACAAGAAGATTACATTCTCGCATTATTACCCGAGACTCATCTTCATTTTAGACGACAACTTTTACTTGTAGCCTCCAGAATTAATCAGAACTCTGGAGTCATCTTGTGACTTTGCTTCCACAGGTCATTCTGTGCATCGTAACATTTTATTAGATTTGTACTAACGTGGCCTCATCTCCTCTGCATAATGACGAGACAGAAAAACGCCGATACACCAGCAGTCGGAGTATGTGCACACAGAGGAGTACGGGTGCGTTCACACTACGGAATCTGTGCAGAGGATTTCCGTGGATTCCACCGCTCGCCCCACGCACGCTCTCTTTTGAATCTACCCACGAAGGTACATTGCTCTGTACACATTTTACAGGAGGAATTTAAAGCAGAAATGAAGGGCAAATTCTGCTTTAAATTCCTCGCCTATTCCTCAGTGTGAGCATACCCTCACAGAGGACAGGAAGCATCCATGTAGGCGATGGCGGAGCGGGATCGGTCATAACAAGACAATAATGTAGACAATGGCGGGACGGGATCGGTCATAAGACAATAATGTAGATGATGGCGGGACGGGATCGGTCATAACAAGAAAACAATGGAGACACTACGTCCAGAACAGTCAGCCAAAGCCCTATAGTATTCCGATCTATACAGAGGAAACGGTTCCTGGGATGTAATAGATGGATTGGGCAGGGCTATAATATAACTAAGGACGTGTGGTAAAGCCGATGTGTGATGGACGGCCGCAGTCCCACAATGCTCTCCAATGCTTAACACCAATCACATGACAGTACACGTGTGCGGAGAGCATTCTCCTGAATACATTCTATATCATACCGACTTACCTCATAGGACCAGACACACTGAGTTCCACCAAACCGCCGCACACATCGCCCCACTTCCACGTCTTCATGTGTCGTATACATTTCACGCAGACATTCACCAATGTGCGGCACCATCCTGCGCAAAACCTCTCGGCTGAAGATCATTCCCGGACCTCCCATGCAGAAGTTTTCCCCTGGTTCAAGTCCAAGTTTCCCGAGTTCTTCAATATTCCCAAGACCAGTCTGACCCAGATAGAGGGGCTTACTGCTGTTCAGAGACCTCAGAAATTGTTCTAGTTTTTCACCTGTGAAGAGAATAATAACTCTGTTACTGAGACGTACAAGTACACCGGTCTTATATTAGGGCTCTCCCACTTTTCCCCGGCAGGATTCACTAAGAGGCGCATGTCGGCCAGGTGCCCGAACCTGCGCCCAGCGTACTAAATCTATACCTGATTCCAGCAAGTGTGGATTCGGATCTGCGAGCAGGCGTAAATCATGATAAATGAGGCGCACCTCCTCCCCGCCTTGTCACATCCCCCAAGCTCCCCCAGCCCGTCCATCGGGGCATACAGCAGGCGTACGGCAAGGAGAAGGGGCGAAACTGCACTTTCTCCTTGGTGTACGCTTTGGGCAGACATTTCATAAATGTCCCCATATGAGAACATGACCTTAAAGTGACAGGATCGGCTCCTGGTCACCAATAAACAATACGCTGCAGCATCAAAAGTTTATTCTAACCGTAATCTGATCAGTAGATTGTATTCCTGTGCGTGTGAGATATATTTATGGCTTATTTAGTATTTGCAGAAATATCCCCCCTCCCCACATCCGCACATATCAGTGAACGAGTTCTGCCCATAATGGAGACAAGGAGATTACATTCTCGCATTATTACCCGAGACTCATCTTCATTTTAGACGACAACTTTTACTTGTAGCCTCCAGAATTAATCAGAACTCTGGAGTCATCTTGTGACTTTGCTTCCACAGGTCATTCTGTGCATCGTAACATTTTATTAGATTTGTACTAGCGTGGCCTCATCTCCTCTGCATAACAACGAGACGGAAGAGCTCCGGTCACAGAAGGATGAGGGAGTAACCCGCAGCTACAGAGAGGAGCACCGGGGGAGATGGAGTAACCTGCAGCTACAGAGAGGAGCACCGGGGGAGATGGAGTAACCTGCAGCTACAGAGAGAAGCACCGGGGGAGATGGAGTAACCTGCAGCTACAGAGAGGAGCACCGGGGGAGATGGAGTAACCTGCAGCTACAGAGAGGAGCACCGGGGGAGATGGAGTAACCGGCAGCTACAGAGAGGAGCACCGGGGGCGATGGAGTAACCTGCAGCTACAGAGAGAAGGACTGGGGGGCGATGGAGTAACCTGCAGCTACAGAGAGGAGCACCGGGGGAGATGGAGTAACCGGCAGCTACAGAGAGGAGCACCGGGGACGATGGAGTAACCTGCAGCTACAGAGAGGAGCACCGGGGACGATGGAGTAACCTGCAGCTACAGAGAGGAGCACCGGGGGCAATGGAGTAACCTGCAGCTACAGAGAGGAGCACCGGGGGCGATGGAGTAACCCACAGCTACAGAGAGAAGCACCAGGGGAGATGGAGTAACCTGCAGCTACAGAGAGGAGGACTGGGGGGCGATGGAGTAACCTGCAGCTACAGAGAGGAGCACCGGGGGGAGATGGAGTAACCTGCAGCTACAGAGAGAAGCACCGGGGGAGATGGAGTAACCTGCAGCTACAGAGAGAAGCACCGGGGGAGATGGAGTAACCTGCAGCTACAGAGAGGAGCACCGGGGGCGATGGAGTAACCCACAGCTACAACGAGGAGGACTGGGGGGCGATGGGGCAAACCGCAGCTTTTGAGAGGAGCACCAGGGGCGATGGCGTAACCTGCAGTTACAGAGAGGAGCACTAGGGGCAATGGAACCCAATATAGAGCATCTATAAGATGTTTTTGTATTATCCGGTTATTCATTCAGTAGTGCCATCTATGCCAGTGATGCCGCTTCCTAGACTGATTGGCCTGGAGGGGCCATGATGTCATCAGCCACATGTAATTTTTTGCAGATCAGAGAGGGGCCCTAATTAGCATATAGGGACACCCCATAGAGTACAATACTATGGTGGTGTCCCACTACGAGTGTGATTGGTATTTTACTTCAAGTAAAAGTGGCAATGAAGTATTACCTAAGTTTTTCCACTAGACGTCGCTACTGTATGTAACTGTACTTGTATATTGCACAGCTCTAGTAAGTAAGGGGTTAATGTTTGTTGTAATCTGGGCACCAAAGAGAGCCCTCTTTTCTCTTCACCTATCTCTATGTTCCTTTTTCTTTGCACTTTCTTCTCCACCACTCACAGGGGACATTACACCTCCTATAGCAAGTTGTCACATGGGGATAGGAAGTACATGCCCACACTTAGTGAGTCTTACCTAAGTCTTGGTGGAGAGAGGACGGTCCCTGCTTTAGTTCAGCTGGACCCTGGCTTTGCAAGGCCCCCACTCCAGTCCGTGTTCATTGTAGTCTAGTCGGTGGTAGTGGATAGACGCACATGGGAGACGCAGACACCTCTACACACTATGCAGTGTTAAGTCACTCAGGAGAGGACAAGTCAGAGATCACCCCAACCCATGCCGTGAACATCTCTAACAGTGCAGGACAGTATCCTGATAACAAGAGGAACTGATCCAGATAGAGCAAAGTCGCTAGAAGCCTACGTACTCTATTTCGAAGCACAGGTGTAACCAGGTAAACTTGGCCACTCTGCTCAACTCAGGTAACAGGGTCTGGGGCTTGTGTCACCCTCATAGGACACTGTAGGGCAACAGGTGGTATAACGACAGCTAAGGTTGAAACACGGGCACAAGTATACTTTTACTTTCAAGTCTTCAGTATTCCACTTCTTCTTGTAAAGTTCTGGCAGAGCACACTTCTACCCTGGGTTGGGACTCTCAGTACAGACTCCTCTCTACAACTCTAAGCTCTTCTACCTTAGAGTTACATAGTCATGTCATATAGTTATATACTAATGTCAATATTCCATCCATGTTTGTCAGGAGAAACCCTTTAAGGCATTGACTACACTTCAAAGCAGCTCCATGTACATCATATAGTGAAGCCTGATAACATGCAGGATGACAGGGTGTAACAAGATGGCAATCTAATCCTCCTCAGCAACAAGAACACCATCAGCTACAAGAGGATTTTCTCTATCACGTCTGTGATGTGTTTAGCACATTATGTCTCATCGACTAATGCATATTTCTCTTTGAATTATATTTTACAGGTTTTACAGCCCAGGGCGAGCTCTTCCTTCTGATTGGGACGTTGCGTCATCCAGCACTCGCTTATGGAAAAGCAGAAACATACAAACGGACATCCTTGACGTAACCCCTGTTGTCGCTTTTGGGCAAACAAGTAATTGAAATGTAAAAGGTACTGTCACTGCGAGACTATAAAACGGCAACAAAATCCATTCCACTTTGATCATCAAAGTGCAGATTATTTTAGTTGAAATAGCAAAATCAAAGTTTACTGCGCAAGCCGAGCGAAGATCTCATAGTTCAATCAAACCCGTCCATAAATATAGAGCAATGATATAAACCTCCAACAACTGTGATCTCAGTCACTAATATATACAGGATAGACAGACGCTTCGAGCCGGCGATATACAGAACAGGGACCTAGGCCAGGGGAACTTAAAGGGAATCTGCCACGTCAGTCCCAGGTAGAGAGCTGCAGACACAGGTGATAGGGATCTAAAACACAACGCTTTTGTCTTTGCTGACGGCCATTTGCAGAGTTAAAAAATTGTATTTTCCCTTGGAAGCTGAAGAGCCACAGAAGTGATGCTGAGCCGCAGCATGCAGGCCTTCAAAGGGACATTCCCATCTGAAAAGAGCCGGGGAGGAGGTGGCTGAACATAACAACATGCTCTTTCCTCCCTGGCTCCAGCACTGGGGTCCCCTGTCCTCCGCTCTGGTTTCCAGTCCCCAGCGGAGGACAGCGGACCCCAGCACTGGAGCCAGAGAGGTAAGAATATGTTACGTTCAGCCACCTCCTCCCCGAACCTATTAAAAAAAAGTCAGACCCCGTCCAGTTAAATATATTTGCAAACACATTCTTCTTCTCTTGACATGCTGCACTTTTCATCCCCTTGTTGACCGCTCATTGTCTAGGTTACCAACCACCACTCTGCTCTAAAAACAGTGGTCTGGCTGGTAAGAGCAGCGTATGAAAAGAAGGAGGCAAGTGTAACATCTGTGCCCGTCCAGGCTCCAGCCCCATCTCCTGTCTCTAGAGTCCGGCAGAAGAGGAGCTGATGATGGTTTATACATTCATTGTATTTTCTCTTGCACTGGTCTGAACACTGCTCAATTTGCAGAGATGGGAGGCTGAGCGCTTCACTCCCCAGCTCACAGATCGTCCTGTCTTGTTGCATAAGAAGGACTCCATTATAAGATTAGGCAATGAGATATATAGAGATCTAGTGGCTGATGGGGTCTGAACACCCCCGCCTTGACAGATTTGACATGTTTGTACATGTTTTATATGAAAATACTGATATTGACTGGTGAACAGGTTAAAAAACTCCAGCTGGCTACTCACCCACAGCTTGACTTGACTGACAGGTCTCTTATTCTCCATGGACCGAGTGGTAGATGCACACATACAGACACATGTAATAATAAGTAAACTGGACAGGAGAAAACTTAGAAAGGCCTACAAAGTTAAAGGGGTTGTTTGAAAGAAAAAACTGTTGCCAGAAAGTGCCAGAGATTTGTAATTTGCATCTATAAAAAAATCTCCAGTCCTCCAGTACTCATCAGCTGCTGTATGTCCTGCAGGAAGTGGTGTATTCTCTCCAGTCTTCCAGTACTTATCAGCTGCTGTATGTCCTGCAGGAAGTGATGTATTCTCTCCAGTCTGACAGTGCTCTCTGCTGCCACCTCTGTCCATGTCAGGAACTGTCCAGAGCAGGAGAGGTTTTCTATGGGGATTTGCTGCTGCTCTGGACAGTTCCTGACATGGACAGAGGTGGCAGCAGAGAGCACTGTGTCAGACTGGAGAGAATACACAACTTCATGCAGGACATACAGCAGCTGATAAGTATTTCCTTTCTGCAGGACATACAGCGGCTGATAAGTACTGGAAGACTGGAGACTTTTTAATATAAGTAAATTACAAATCTCTGGCACTTACAGGGACCAGTTGATTTGAAAGAATTTTTTTTGTGAACAACCCCTTTAAAAGATTTTATTCCTTCTTGGTTGAAAGTTTTCTTTACATGTCTGTGAATGACATCGGGATCGGAGCGGCTCTAAATGCCGTCACTCAGATGAAAGGCCGATTCTCCATGATTATGATCCGAGATTAAAGCCAGCTTTGATCCTTTGCAGTTTTAGCTGCATATAAGATGTTCTCCTTTGACTGGAGTTCATAGTGAAACATTAGATAGAATTATCTGGAATATTTCGTCGCTTAGTGATCCTGGGAATTGACGGGAGAGCTGCTGGGATTGTCGCTCCTCTCCATACACCTGTCTGACACTTCTAGACACCTGATACTATTGGACAATGAACACCTATTGTGTACCGCTAAGGCTTCCTCTAGATCACGGGCCTCAAACTCAAATACACGGAGGGACAACCAGATGTGCGGCGTTCCTGCCAGAGCGGCGTCTCCAGGCACTTTGCACTGATATATTGCTATGGTATGACGGGTGTAGGATAGAGAGGTAAAGCAATTAAAGGTATAGTGCTGCAGTTATGAGGAAAATAGTAAGGAAGCTATGCTTACCTCTCCGCGCTCCCCTGGTGTTCTCCTGTGCCGTCTATGGGTCTCCCGTTGACCACTGCCACCGCCAAATCTGATCGGAACTTGTGTCAGCAGTGACAGACCCCGCTCAGCCACTGGCCCAGACGCTGTCCTGTCTCACTCAGTGATTGGCTGAGCTGTCGCTGATAAGACAGGTTCCTGTCAGATTTGGCAGTGGAAGCGGTCAGCGCGAGACCCATAGACGGCACAGGAGGGAGCATGGAGAGGTAAGCATAGCGTCATTATTATTTTCCTTATGACTGCAGCACTATACATAAGCTCTGGATCTTTTAAAGGGGTAGCCCCCCAAAATTATTTTTGCATTAATACGTTGCCCACCCGTAGCTTTCCATCTTTCCAATATAAAGTTATAATGGATTCTGCACAGTTTTGCTGTTATCTAGGTGCATTCACCCCCACCGAACGCATACAATCATCAAATCTCAGTCCAACCCGTTTCCACTCCTTGCCCCACCCTCCAAGTTGGCATCACATGTCCTCAGTCTCTTCTCTTCCCCCCCTGGAACTTGCCGGGTGTCCCCCCGCCCCCCCGCTAGCGGTACACCATCAAATCCACCCCCGCCCGGAACTCACCGGGTGCTGGCCGCCACAACATCACATCAGCTCTGCTATATCATCAGCTCTGCTACAACATCATCAGCTCTGCTACAACATCATCAGCTCTGCTACAACATCATCAGCTCTGCTACAACATCATCAGCTCTGCTACAACATCATCAGCTCTGCTACAACATCATCAGCTCTGCTACAACATCATCAGCTCTACTGCATCATCAGCTCTGCTACATCATCATTGGCTTTGCTGCATCACCAGCTCTGCTACAACATCATCGGCTCTGCTGCATCAAAAGCTTTGCTTCACCAAGGGTTGTGGAGTCGGAGTCGCGGAGTTGGAGCTAGTTTTGGCTGGAGTCGGAAAAAATTTACAGACTCCAAATCCAGCTTTAAAAAAAAATCTTAAAACAATTTAAAATTGAGTTTTGATATGAATTTTATAAGTTTTGCTCATCAATATATATTATGAGCAACACTCTAATAGGACACTGGCCCTATTACATAAGGGTGGTCGGGGAATATATCAGTAATAGGACACTGGCCCTATTACATAAGGGTGGTCGGGGAATATATCAGTAATAGGACACTGTCCCTATTACATAAGGGTGGTCGGGGAATATATCAGTAATAGGACACTGGCCCTATTACATAAGGGTGATCGGGGAATATATCAGTAATAGGACACTGGCCCTATTACATAAGGGTGGTCGGGGAATATATCAGAAATACAGCATTGGCCCTATTACATAAGGGTGGTCGGAGGATATATCAGTAATAGGACACTGACCCTATTACATAAGGGTGGTCGGGGAATATATCAATAATAGGACACTGGCCCTATTACATAAGGGTAGTCGGGGAATATATCAGTAATAGGACACTGGCCCTATTACATAAGGGTGGTCGGGGAATGTATCAGTAATAGGACACTGGCCCCATTACATAAGGGTGGTCGGGAATATATCAGTAATAGGACACTGACCCTATTACATAAGGGTAGTCGGGGAATATATCAGTAATAGGACACTGGCCCTATTAGATAAGGGTGGTCGGGGGGATATATCAGTGATAGGATACTGGCCCTATTACATAAGGGTGGTCGGGGAATATATCAGTAATAGGACACTGGTCCTATTACATAAGGGTGGTCGGTAATATATCTGTAATAGGACACTGACCCTATTACATAAGGGTGGTCGGGGAATATATCAGTAATAGGACACTGGCCCTATTACATAAGGGTGGTCGGGGAATATATCAGTAATAGGACACTGGCCCTATTACATAAGGGTGGTCGGGGAATGTATCAGTAATAGGACACTGGCCCCATTACATAAGGGTGGTCGGGGAATATATCAGTAATAGGACACTGACCCTATTACATAAGGGTAGTCGGGGAATATATCAGTAATAGGACACTGGCCCTATTACATAAGGGTGGTCGGGGAATATATCAGTAATAGGACACTGGCCCTATTACATAAGGGTGGTCGGGGAATATATCAGTAATAGGACACTGGCCCTATTACATAAGGGTGGTCGGGGGATATATTAGTAATAGGACACTGGCCCTATTACATAAGGGTGGTCGGGGGACATATCAGTAATAGGACACTGGCCCTATTACATAAGGGTGGTCGGGGGATATATCAGTAATAGGACACTGTCCCTATTAGATAAGGGTGGTCGGGGAATATATCAGTAATAGGACACTGGCCCTATTACATAAGGGTGGTCGGGGAATATATCAGTAATAGGACACTGGCCCTATTATATAAGGGGTGGTCGGGGGATATATCAGTAATAGGACACTGGCCCTATTACATAAGGGTGGTCGGGGAATATATCAGTAATAGGACACTGTCCCTATTACATAAGGGTGGTCGGGGAATATATCAGTAATAGGACACTGTCCCTATTACATAAAGGTGGTCGGGGAATATATCAGTAATAGGACACTGGCCCTATTACATAAGGGTGGTCGGGGAATATATCAGTAATAGGACACTGGCCCTTTTACATAAGGGTGGTCGGGGAATATATCAGTAATAGGACACTGGCCCTATTACATAAGGGTGGGTCAGGGAATTATATCAGTAATAGGACACTGGCCCTATTACATAAGGGTGGTCGGGGAATATATCAGTAATAGGACACTGGCCCTATTACATAAGGGTGGTCGGGGAATATATCAGTAATAGGACACTGGCCCTATTACATAAGGGTGGTCGGGGAATATATCAGTAATAGGACACTGGCCCTATTACATAAGGGTGGTCGGGGAATATATCAGTAATAGTGACACTGTCCCTATTACATAAGGGTGGTCGGGGAATATATCAGTAATAGGACACTGGCCCTATTACATAAGGGTGGTCGGGGAATATATCAGTAATAGGACACTGGCCCTATTACATAAGGGTGGTCGGGAAATATATCAGTAATAGGACACTGGCCCTATTACATAAGGGTGGTCAGGGAATATATCAGTAATAGGACACTGGCCCTATTACATAAGGGTGGTCGGGGAATATATCAGTAATAGGACACTGGCCCTATTACATAAGGGTGGTCAGGGAATATATCAGTAATGCAGCATTGGCCCTATTACATAAGGGTGGTCGGAGGATATATCAGTAATAGGACACTGGCCCTATTACATAAGGGTGGTCGGGGAATATATCAGTAATAGGACACTGGCCCTATTACATAAGGGTGGTCGGGGAATATATCAGTAATAGGACACTGGCCCTATTACATAAGGGTGGTCGGGGGATATATCAGTAATAGGACACTGGCCCTATTACATAAGGGTGGTCGGGGGATATATCAGTAATAGGACACTGGCCCTATTACATAAGGGTGGTCGGGGGATATATCAGTAATAGGACACTGGCCCTATTACATAAGGGTGGTCGGGGGATATATCAGTAATAGGACACTGTCCCTATTAGATAAGGGTGATCGGGGAATATATCAGTAATAGGACACTGCCCCTATTACATAAGGGTGGTCGGGGAATATATCAGTAATAGGACACTGGCCCTATTATATAAGGGTGGTCGGGGAAAAGTTGTCGGTGACTATTTGGCAGTTTGTTTCTGAGCTGGAAGAGTCCATTGTGTGGGGGGAGATCTGTGCTGGTCTCTCCCTGGATGCTGGATGACTGTATATGAGCAGCAGTGTAATATGGAGATATCCTGTGTAATATAGAGGAGGAGGAGGAGACATAAGTAATGTAGCTGTAACCTCTGACCTCAGTGCCGGGTTTTCTTCAGTGTTCTATGGCTGCAGCAGTGTGTGTGTGACCCCTCTATATCACTATGTGTGACCCCCCTCTATATCACTGTGTGTGACCCCTCTATATCACTATGTGTGACCTCTCTATATCACTATGTGTGACCCCTCTATATCACTATGTGTGACCTCTCTATATCACTATGTGTGACCCCTCTCTATATCACTATGTGTGACCTCTCTATATCACTATGTGTGACCCCTCTATATCACTATGTGTGACCTCTCTCTCTATATCACTATGTGTGACCTCTCTATATCACTATGTGTGACCCCTCTCTATATCACTATGTGTGACCCTCTCTATATCACTATGTGTGACCCCTCTCTATATCACTGTGTGTTACCCCTCTCTATATCACTATGTGTGACCTCTCTCTATATCACTATGTGTGACCCCCCTCTATATCACTATGTGTGACCCCTCTCTATATCACTATGTGTGACCCCTCTCTATATCACTATGTGTGACCTCTCTATATCACTATGTGTGACCTCTCTATATCACTATGTGTGACCCCTCTCTATCACTATGTGTGACCTCTCTCTATATCACTATGTGTGACCCCTCTCTATATCACTATGTGTGACCCCCTGTATATCACTATGTGTGACCCCCTGTATATCACTATGTGTGACCCCTCTATATCACTATGTGTGACCTCTCTCTATATCACTATGTGTGACCCCTCTATATCACTATGTGTGACCCCTCTCTATATCACTATGTGTGACCCCTCTCTATATCACTATGTGTGACCCCTCTCTATATCACTATGTGTGACCCCTCTCTATATCACTATGTGTGACCTCCCTCTATATCACTATGTGTGACCTCCCTCTATATCACTATGTGTGACCTCTCTATATCACTATGTGTGACCCCTGTATATCACTATGTGTGACCCCCCTCTATATTACTATGTGTGACCCCTCTCTATATCACTATGTGTGACCTCTCTCTATATTACTATGTGTGACCCCTCTCTATATCACTGTGTGACCCCTCTCTATATCACTATGTGTGATCCCTCTCTATATCACTATGTGTGACCTCTCTATATCACTATGTGTGACCCCTCTCTATATCACTATGTGTGACCTCTCTATATCACTATGTGTGACCCCTCTCTATATCACTATGTGTGACCCCTCTCTATATCACTATGTGTGACCCCTCTCTATATCACAATGTGTGACCCCTCTCTATATCACAATGTGTGACCCCTCTCTATATCACTATGTGACCTCTCTATATCACTGTGTGTGACCCCTCTCTATATCACTATGTGTGACCTCTCTATATCACTATGTGTGACCTCTCTCTATATCACTGTGTGTGACCCCTCTCTCTATATCACTATGTGTGACCCCTCTCTATATCACTATGTGTGACCCCTCTCTATATCACTATGTGTGACCTCTCTATATCACTATGTGTGACCCCCCTCTCTATATCACTATGTGTGACCCCCCTCTCTATATCACTATGTGTGACCCCTCTCTATATCACTATGTGTGACCCCTCTCTATATCACTATGTGTGACCCCTCTCTATATCACTATGTGTGACCCCTCTCTATATCACTATGTGTGACCCCTCTCTATATCACTATGTGTGACCCCTCTCTATATCACTATGTGTGACCCCTCGCTATATCACTATGTGTGACCCCTCTCTATATCACTATGTGTGACCCCTCTCTATATCACTATGTGTGACCTCTCTCTATATCACTATGTGTGACCCCTCTCTATATCACTATGTGTGACCTCTCTCTATATCACTATGTGTGACCCCTCTCTATATCACTATGTGTGACCCCCTCTCTATATCACTATGTGTGACCCCTCTCTATATCACTATGTGTGACCCCTCTCTATATCACTATGTGTGACCCCTCTCTATATCACTATGTGTGACCCCTCTCTATATCACAATGTGTGACCCCTCTCTATATCACAATGTGTGACCCCTCTCTATATCACTATGTGACCTCTCTATATCACTGTGTGTGACCCCTCTCTATATCACTATGTGTGACCTCTCTATATCACTATGTGTGACCTCTCTCTATATCACTGTGTGTGACCCCTCTCTCTATATCACTATGTGTGACCCCTCTCTATATCACTATGTGTGACCTCTCTCTATATCACTATGTGTGACCTCTCTATATCACTATGTGTGACCCCCCTCTCTATATCACTATGTGTGACCCCCCTCTCTATATCACTATGTGTGACCCCTCTCTATATCACTATGTGTGACCCCTCTCTATATCACTATGTGTGACCCCTCTCTATATCACTATGTGTGACCCCTCTCTATATCACTATGTGTGACCCCTCTCTATATCACTATGTGTGACCCCTCTCTATATCACTATGTGTGACCCCTCTCTATATCACTATGTGTGACCCCTCTCTATATCACTATGTGTGACCCCTCTCTATATCACTATGTGTGACCTCTCTCTATATCACTATGTGTGACCCCTCTCTATATCACTATGTGTGACCTCTCTCTATATCACTATGTGTGACCCCTCTCTATATCACTATGTGTGACCCCTCTCTATATCACTATGTGTGACCCCTCTCTATATCACTATGTGTGACCCCTCTCTATATCACTATGTGTGACCCCTCTCTATATCACTATGTGTGACCCCTCTCTATATCACTATGTGTGACCCCTCTCTATATCACTATGTGTGACCTCTCTATATCACTATGTGTGACCCCTCTCTATATCACTATGTGTGACCTCTCTCTATATCACTATGTGTGACCCCTCTCTATATCACTATGTGTGACCCCTCTCTATATCACTATGTGTGACCCCCCTCTCTATATCACTATGTGTGACCCCTCTCTATATCACTATGTGTGACCTCTCTATATCACTATGTGTGACCCCTCTCTATATCACTATGTGTGACCCCTCTCTATATCACTATGTGTGACCCCTCTCTATATCACTATGTGTGACCCCTCTCTATATCACTATGTGTGACCCCTCTCTATCACTATGTGTGACCCCTCTCTATATCACTATGTCTGACCCCTCTCTATATCACTATGTGTGACCCCTCTCTATCACTATGTGTGACCCCTCTCTATATCACTATGTCTGACCCCTCTCTATATCACTATGGCTGACCTCTATATTACAGGTATCTGGCAGTGTTAGCAGGGTTTCTGTGTGTATGATGAATATTAGTTAGAAACATAGAAGATTGTCAGCAGGAAAAGATCACCTGCTCCATCTAGTCTAGTTGTGAGTAGTTCAGGACATGGAGGCTGGAGACTGGCTGCACCAACTGCACACAGGAGAAGCTGCTGTGTATACAGTATATATTCCCTCAGAAGTCGCCCCAGGATCACAGGATCATGTAGGACATTAGGGAGAAGCTGCTGAACCAGTCCCCTGGTATATGACCGGCCATTTATCAAGGAGCAGGAGTCCGAGACGGTCCTGATAAAATTCAGGAGTCGGAGTTGGAGTCGGAGCTGCGGCTTACAGACTCCACAGCCCTGGTTTAACCATCATTGGCTCTGCTACAACATCACAACATCATCAGCTCTTAAACATCATCGGCTCTGCTGCATCATCAGCTCTACTATAACATCATGCGGTTCAGGGAAGAAAAATAGCGCTGCACCTCACACCTATGGCTGATACTAGTGCCCCTAGGCTAAATAAAAAACACATCAGAATTTTGTGTATGAATTGATCAAGCCATACTGCCCCATGTACCTCGTGCCGGTATCTGATACACATGGGTCCCTACACTAAGTCCACACCGTGCCAGGCAGTGGCTACCAACCCCGCAGGCGTGCACAGTCAGGGAACGGGGGCTGTGGGACGCCCCTGCGACCCCCATGCCACAGGACCAGACCCAAAAACACCACACCAGAACCCGGCCAGCACTACTATAACATCATCGGCTCTGCTACAACATCATCGGCTCTGCTACAACATCATCGGCTCTGCTACAACATCATCGGCTCTGCTTCTACATCATCGGCTCTGCTACAACATCATCGGCTCTGCTACAACATCATCGGCTCTGCTACAACATCATCGGCTCTGCTACTGCATCATTATCGGCTCTGCCGCATCATTATCGGCTCTGCCGCATCATTATCGGCTCTGCCGCATCATTATCGGCTCTGCCGCATCATTATCGGCTCTGCCGCATCATTATCGGCTCTGCCGCATCATTATCGGCTCTGCTGCATCATCATCAGCTTCACTTCCTGGATAACATGGCGATGTCACTTCCTGGATAACATGGCGATGTCACTTCCTGGATAACACAGTGATGTCACTTCCTGGATAACACAGTGATGTCACTTCCTGGATAACACAGTGATGTCACTTCCTGGATAACACATTGATGTCACTTCCTGGATAACACGGTGATGTCACTTCCTGGATAAACATGGTGATGTCACTTCCTGGATAACACAGTGACGTCACTTCCTGGATAACACAGTGACGTCACTTCCTGGATAACACGGTGATGTCACTTCCCGGATAACATGGTGATGTCACTTCCTGGATAACACAGTGACGTCACTTCCCGGATAACACAGTGACGTCACTTCCCGGATAACATGGTGATGTCACTTCCCGGATAACATGGTAATGTCACTTCCTGAAAAACATGGTAATGTCATTTCCTGGATAACATGTTGATGTCACTTCCTGGATAACATGGTGATGTCACTTCCTGGATAACACGATGATGTCACTTCCTGGATAACACGGTGATGTCACTTCCTGGATAACACGGTGATGTCACGACTCCCAGAGCTGTGCGGGCTGTGGCTGCTGGAGAGGATGATGGCAGGGGGATGCTCAGTGTCCCTCCAGTGCCCTGTGTCCCTCAGTGTCCCCCAGCCATCATTCTCTCCAGCAGCCACAGCCCGCACAGCTCTGGGAGATGTGACATCACCATGTTATCCAGGAAGCGACATCACCGTGTTATCCAGGAAGTGACGTCACTGTGTTATCCAGGAAGTGACGTCCCTGTGTTATCCAGGAAGTGACGTCACCATGTTATCCAGGAAGTGACATCACCATGTTATCCAGGAAGTGAAGTCACTGTGTTATCCAGAAAGTGACGTCATCATGTTGTTCAGGAAGTGACATCACCATGTTATCCAGGAAGTGACGTCACCGTGTTATCCAGGAAGTGACATCACCATGTTATCCAGGAAGTGAAGTCACTGTGTTATCCAGAAAGTGACGTCATCATGTTGTTCAGGAAGTGACATCACCATGTTATCCAGGAAGTGACATCACCATGTTATCCAGGAAGTGACATCACCACGTTATCCAGGAAGTGACATCACCATGTTATCCAGGAAGTGACATCACCATGTTATCCAGGAAGTGACATCACCATGTTATCCAGGAAGTGAAGCCTTGATGCAGTAGTAAGTGCAGGGAAAAAAAGCACTTTTAAGCATTTTCCGTAATAAGTGTATATTGGGGATTTGTATAACTTTTAGGGGGCAATACAATACGGTCATAAAAATTTTCGCTGGACTTCTCCTTTACCTTCCTCCACATCTGCTATTAACCCCCTCCGCCTTTTCCACATCTGCTTTTAACCACCTTCTATAACCTCTCACCTAAGCAGTCCGTTTCCCTGGAGGAGGAGCCTGTACCACATACCGCCACACTGTGGGTACACAGGATGATGTCTAAGTAAAGTCTCTTAGTATATATATTGGTTTTCATTTAATTCAGGCAGATAAAGACAGTGGAGCATGAAAACTTATGCTTGCAAAAGTGTGGGTTTATTTACAGTGACAAACGGTACATATTAGTATCGTACTGTACCAGTATATAGTCCAGCAAGTGACCAGATAGCATATAGGGACCAAACATGGAGAGCCGGCGGTCCAATAGCTTATCACATCAACATCATCTATATTTCCTTGCACGGAAGATGATACACTGTGTGTGTCGCAAAGGTGTTACCGTGATTCAGTAGTTCTCACTGGTCAAAGTTACCGGTCAGCGGACTAGTCTCCTGCGACGCATGTTTGGTCCCTATATGCTATCTGGTCACTTGCTGGACTATATACTGGTACAGTACGATACTAATATGTACCGTTTGTCACTGTAAATAAACCCACACTTTTGCAAGCATAAGTTTTCATGCTCCACTGTCTTTATCTACACAGGATGATGTGGTTGCATCTCAGACTTATCCAAAGTAAAAAATTGCAGGACTTAACGTGCTAACATGTAGATGCTTAGTTTCTGGTCAGACGCAGACAAACATGCGCACGCCAACAGATGAGCTACCACCATTTCGCGCTTATTGCTTCTTCTGGCTCACACTCTAAGAAGTGATATGTGTAAAGCGGTGATAGCTCGATTGGAGTGCATCCGCTTGTTTGTCTGTGTCTGACCTGAAATCTACGTTTTGGTAAGGTGAGTGCCGCTATTTTTCCCTTCTAGATCGGACTGAATTGTGTCCTTGGCAAGAGATGGTTCCAGATGGGTGACCACTGTGTTCTCAGCTTTGGATTGAATGCATATAGATGTGGCTCTCAGCTAACATTTGGCCGCAGCATGTTCGTGCCAACAAAAACACCATGCGCCAATTTTAAAGTTTTTATGATGTTTATGTATGATCCATGGCTTTTGATGCAGTTTTATCACTTTGTGCTTTAAAAAAAATTGTAACAATTCTACTGGAACATATCAGCCAAAAAAATATGTGATACGTGCAAGTGAGCGCTTACACAACAGGTACGTGCACACCTAGTGACAGACATACACACACATACATGTACAGAGGCCTATGCACACATACACTCATATACATGCACCAATCTAATGACATCCATCCACAACTACTGTACCAACACACACACACACACACTCACATACTAAGAGCAGGGTAACCTTAAAAAAGAACAAATACTCAATGAACTGATGATTAAACTAAAATAACCTGCTTAGAAATGTAAGTTTAGCCTGGAGTGAGGATGGAAGGGTATGCTGAATATATGAGGATCTATCCTGTCACAGGCCGAGCGCTAATAACTCTCTCCCTTCCTGAGGTAAATACGGCCACAGAGAGGACTGTACCTAGGTGGTTAGTGATGATGGTACTTGTAGTTCTCCCTGAGGTGTTATAGATGGCGATGATGGTACTTGTAGTTCTCCCTGAGGTGTTATAGATGGCGATGATGGTACTTGTAGTTCTCCCTGAGGTGTTATAGATGGCGATGATGGTACTTGTAGTTCTCCCTGAGGTGTATAGATGGCGATGATGGTACTTGTAGTTCTCCCTGAGGTGTTATAGATGGCGATGATGGTACTTGTAGTTCTCCCTGAGGTGTTATAGATGGCGATGATGGTACTTGTAGTTCTCCCTGAGGTGTTATAGATGGCGATGATGGTACTTGTAGTTCTCCCTGAGGTGTTATAGATGGCGATGATGGTACTTGTAGTTCTCCCTGAGGTGTTATAGATGGTGATGATGGTACTTGTAGTTCTCCCTGAGGTGTTATAGATGGTGATGATGGTACTTGTAGTTCCCCCTGAGGTGTTATAGATGGTGATGAATGTACTTGTAGTTTCCCCTGAGGTGTTCTAGATGGTGATGCTGGTACTTGTAGTTCTCCCTGGGGCTTATTACTGCTGCCTGGTGGTGTATGGAAGTCCCCTTGGTGTGTTGGATGAGTAGTGAACCACAGACCAGTGGGATGAGAGTCTTACAGGGTATCTGGGCCCTAAGCCACAGCTTTCAGATCCCAGAAAGAAGGAAGGGCACGTCCATGAATGATCTCTCAGCATAGACAGTACCTGGTAGAATGAAACTGATTGGGCTTCTTCTTTGGTCAGTAATAACAATAATTAAGCTTCATACCTCCCATCTATCACACTGACTGAGTCCTTGGTGATCGGCTCCTAGAAATCTCCTCACAGGCTGTAGTCTCCTCACAGACATCTCCTCACAGGCTGTAGTCTCCTCACAGACATCTCCTCACAGGCTGTAGTCTCCTCACAGACATCTCCTCACAGGCTGTAGTCTCCTCACAGACATCTCCTCACAGGCTGTAGTCTCCTCACAGACATCTCCTCACAGGCTGTAGTCTCCTCACAGACATCTCCTCACAGGCTGCAGTCTCCTCACAGACATCTCCTCACAGGCTGTAGTCTCCTCACAGACATCTCCTCACAGGCTGTAGTCTCCTCACAGACATCTCCTCACAGGCTGTAGTCTCCTCACAGACATCTCCTCACAGGCTGTAGTCTCCTCACAGACATCTCCTCACAGGCTGTAGTCTCCTCACAGACATCTCCTCACAGGCTGTAGTCTCCTCACAGACATCTCCTCACAGGCTGTAGTCTCCTCACAGACATCTCCTCACAGGCTGCAGTCTCCTCACAGACATCTCCTCACAGGCTGTAGTCTCCTCACAGACATCTCCTCACAGGCTGTAGTCTCCTCACAGACATCTCCTCACAGGCTGTAGTCTCCTCACAGACATCTCCTCACAGGCTGTAGTCTCCTCACAGACATCTCCTCACAGGCTGTAGTCTCCTCACAGACATCTCCTCACAGGCTGTAGTCTCCTCACAGACATCTCCTCACAGGCTGTAGTCTCCTCACAGACATGATGTGACTCCTCCTACACCTGCACTCATCTCACTCACTCCCTGTCACAGCTGCCTCCTGAGGGGAGCTCATTAGAATAGCCCCGCCCCCTTTCTGGACCTTTCTCCTAGCTGGTGTAGTACACTGAGGAGGCAGCTGGTGTTGCTATGGTAACTTTATGGTATATCTATGGTGACCCTCTCCAGCTCTATAGTATAAGGGGACCCCAGACCCCAAACACAGCTTTATAGTATAAGGGGGCCCCCAGACCCCACACACAGCTTTATAGTATAAGGGGGCCCCCAGACCCCACACACAGCTTTATAGTATAAGGGGGCCCCAGACCCCACACACAGCTTTATAGTATAAGGGGACCCCCAGACCCCACACACAGCTTTATAGTATAAGGGGACCCCAGACCCCACACACAGCTTTAAAGTATAAGGGGACCCCCAGACCCCACACACAGCTTTATAGTATAAGGGGGCCCCAGACCCCACACACAGCTTTATAGTATAAGGGGGCCCCCAGACCCCACACACACAGCTTTATGGTATAAGGGGGTCCCCAGAACCTAGGCACAGCTTTATAGTATAAGGGGGCCCCCAGACCCCACACACAGCTTTATAGTATAAGGGGGCCCCAGACCCCACACACAGCTTTATAGTATAAGGGGGCCCCAGACCCCACACACAGCTTTATAGTATAAGGGGACCCCAGACCCCACACACAGCTTTATAGTATAAGGGGACCCCCAGACCCCACACACAGCTTTATAGTATAAGGGGACCCCCAGACCCCACACACAGCTTTATAGTATAAGGGGACCCCCAGACCCCACACACAGCTTTATAGTATAAGGGGGCCCCCAGACCCCACACACAGCTCTATAGTATAAGGGGACCCCAGACCCCACACACAGCTCTATAGTATAAGGGGGCCCCCAGACCCCACACACAGCTTTATGGTATAAGGGGGTCCCCAGAACCTAGGCAAAGCTTTATGGTATAAGGGAACCCCCAGACTAAGCTTTTTTTTCTGGCATTTTGACCTTAGACGTGATCAGCTTTTTTTTTTCCCCTTTGGCGTTTTTGAGACAAAGAAGAAATTCCATTAACGTCTATGGGAGAGAAACACCACAGTTTGCAGAAAAAAATGCCAAGCCCTCAGCATGCTGCGTATTGGAGAATCTGCCACAGAGCCAAAAAAAACACCAGAGAGGAGAGAAAAGCCCCAAGTAAGTCTGATATTTCATAAATCTCCGCTGACTCAAAGGTAACATCTAGCCGCGGGTGGTAATTATTTTTGCAAAAATTGTATCCAGTGTGAAACCAGCCTGAGGCTATCACTATCACTAAGGCTATCACTGAGGCTATCACTATCACTGAGGCTATCACTATCACTAAGGCTATCACTGAGGCTATCACTATCACTGAGGCTATCACTGAGGCTATCACTATCACTGAGGCTATCACTATCACTGAGGCTATCACTATCACTGAGGCTATCACTGAGGCTATCACTATTGCTGAGGCTATCACTATCACTGAGGCTATCACTATCACTGAGGCTATCACTATCACTGAGGCTATCACTGAGGCTATCACTGAGGCTATCGCTATCACTGAGGCTATCGCTATCACTGAGGCTATCACTGAGGCTATCACTATCACTGAGGCTATCACTATCACTGAGGCTATCACTATCACTGAGGCTATCACTGAGGCTATCGCTATCACTGAGGCTATCGCTATCACTGAGGCTATCGCTATCACTGAGGCTATCGCTATCACTGAGGCTATCGCTATCACTGAGGCTATCGCTATCACTGAGGCTATCGCTATCACTGAGGCTATCGCTATCACTGAGGCTATCGCTATCACTGAGGCTATCGCTATCACTGAGGCTATCGCTATCACTGAGGCTATCGCTATCACTGAGGCTATCGCTATCACTGAGGCTATCGCTATCACTGAGGCTATCGCTATCACTGAGGCTATCGCTATCACTGAGGCTATCGCTATCACTGAGGCTATCGCTATCACTGAGGCTATCGCTATCACTGAGGCTATCGCTATCAATGAGGCTATCGCTATCACTGAGGCTATCGCTATCACTGAGGCTATCGCTATCACTGAGCCTATCGCTATCACTGAGGCTATCACTATCACTGAGGCTATCACTATCACTGAGGCTATCACTGAGGCTATCGCTATCACTGAGGCTATCACTATCACTGAGGCTATCACTATCACTGAGGCTATCACTATCACTGAGGCTATCACTATCACTGAGGCTATCACTGAGGCTATCACTGAGGCTATCACTATCACTGAGGCTATCACTATCACTGAGGCTATCACTATCACTGAGGCTATCACTATCACTGAGGCTATCACTATCACTGAGGCTATCACTATCACTGAGGCTATCACTATCACTGAGGCTATCACTATCACTGAGGCTATGATGCAGGTGGACGTCTCAGCCAGGTGTTTATGGCTCAGCCAGTTAGAGACTCCCCAGCTGCTGACACCGACCCCGGATGTAAATCTTTTTTACAATGTTATATAATATCAAAATCTGACAACTAGATGCCAAAAGCTGCTGAAACAGCAACCAACCCGAAGCAACGTAGATGGGGTTTATGTGTGGCGTCCTCTCAGCGACAATGCTGCAGGTTTTACTGTATTTAATCAGAATCACAATTCAGTAATTGAGAAAGTAGAAATTGCAGTAATGAAATTAAAAAGCTGAAGGAAAGTAAGGCAAAGCGGAGACATTCATTACGGGAACCTCATCGAGGAAAACTATCGGGAAACTTAGGAGTAAGAAGTACGAGACAACTAGTCAAAGGCTATGATGCTCCTATTTCATGCAAAGAAGGTCGGAAAATAATGTGTGGAGCCCCCGTGCAGGAGACGAAGGTGTAAGGAGCCCCCGTGCAGGAGACGAAGGTGTAAGGAGCCCCCGTGCAGAAGACGAAGGTGTAAGGAGCCCCCGTGCAGGAGACGAAGGTGTAAGGAGCCCCCCGTGCAGGAGACGAAGGTGTAAGGAGCCCCCGTGCAGAAGACGAAGGTGTAAGGAGCCCCCCGTGCAGGAGACGAAGGTGTAAGGAGCCCCCGTGCAGGAGACAAAGGTGTAAGGAGCCCCCGTGCAGAAGACGAAGGTGTAAGGAGCCCCCCTGTGCAGATATATATATATATATATATATATATATATATATATATATATGTCTTTTTTAAAGAGTTTTGTTGGCATTTTAACAATCACATGTTTTAAGCTTAAAATATTTTTAAAAAGTGACTAAAAGCGCCCTGTAAAGCTGGGGTTCCCTTGTGTGCGGCTCCATTGTCTGGGGATGTGCGGCTGGGATCTGGGAATATTCAGGCCGTTCGGTGCATCTCAATCTACAATTCTGCCTCCGTGGTAATAAATCGGGATCCCACATTACAGCAATTCCTCACATTAGGTTTCTGCACTTAATCCATTCATTTTCCAGCCTCCGTATTTGCCGACGAGCCTCGTGGCTGGAAATTGTTATTTGTTCAAGGATTTATTGTGCACATGGGATCCTGCCAGGTTTGTACCACTCCAGTTATATAAAAGAACACATTGATTTCCTTTCACGTGAATCGATCCCGTCCCTATCTGATATGGTGCAGATGGTTTCTGGGATTATTCTGCTGCTACCAATGGGCCGGGTTGGTTTACGCATTTTCTGATGTTCTCTTCAGCATTTAAAGGTATTCTGGAATCATTTTCCTTATAATTAAAGTAATATGAATACAGGTGAAGGATGATGGTAAGGATGCAGCTATGGTCCCACTGAGCGCTCCATATGGAGACAGCATCTATGGGCTTATATGGATGACTAGATCTACAGCCAACCTGTAACCAGGACAAGTCGTCACATCATTGACATAATTATCTATTAGTTATAGGAGACGTGGAACCTTTACCCCCTAACTAATCTGGTGCACGTATATCAGTATCTATCGACCCCCTGTGAGTACAGCGCAGGGAAGAACCCAGTAACCTGTAACCTCTACAGATGGGTACACATCCTTCTGGGGGAGAATCTGGTTGGACCAATAACCTCTAGATAGGTTTCAGGGCTTATTAAACGGTCAGGCACTCCTTAAAGCAGCGCTTCTCAAACTGTGAGGCGCGCAGTCTGGTGAGGCGCAGGGTCCCTGTCTGTGCCCGACATCGGCACACAGCAGGGACTCCAGAATTAGTGACCAGCGTTCCCGATGCGCGGCCGCTCAGCTGACAGGGAGGCCCCGCTTTCTTTCTCCAGCCGCGCGCTCAGCCTCTCTCGCAGCTCGAGAGCGCGGCGCAGGCGGTGATGGGCAGGTGGGCGGGCCAATCATGAACAGCGGTGCGCTGAGGCCGTACGGGGCCTTAGTGCACCAGATTAAAAAAAAATAAATGGCTGCGCCACGAGGGGGGCTGAGCGGGCGGCTGGAGGAAGGGCCTCCCTGTCAGCTGAGCGGCCGCGCGAGGGAACGCTCCATCTCAAAGTCTTGTAGTAAACAGGGGGCCGGGGGACATCACATGTGGAAAACAGGGGGAGAGGGGGACATATAGCCCCCCCATCCACCCCCTCAGTAGAACCGGACCGGAGGTAACCAGGGGAGTGCAGGCCCCGCAATCACCCGCCCGCAATATCCCGGTGGCCGCAAGCCCCCCATCTCCCCTTAGTAGAGCGCTCGGACATCGCCCCCCACCCCCGCACAATCTCCCGGCCCCCCTTCCCCCATCTCACCCGGTGTCGGCCTGCGGGCCCACGGCGTTCCTGTGAGTGCAGCCCTGAAGTCCCACATCCCCTGCGGCACCTGCGACTGCCCTAAACCCCTTCACAGCCACACAGACCCCTGGACGCCGGCAGTGCTCCATCAGCTCAGCTCTGCTACATTATTCCACCAGCTCAGCTCTGCTACATTATCATGCCACCAGCTCAGCTCTGCTACATCATCATGCCACCAGCTCAGCTACATTATCATGCCACCAGCTCAGCTCTGCTACATTATTCCACCAGCTCAGCTCTGCTACATTATCATGCCACCAGCTCAGCTCTGCTACATTATCATGCCACCAGCTCAGCTCTGCTACATTATCATGCCACCAGCTCAGCTCTGCTACATTATTCCACCAGCTCAGCTACATTATCATGCCACCAGCTCAGCTCTGCTACATCATGCCACCAGCTCAGCTCTGCTACATCATGACCACCAGCTCAGCTACATCATGCCACCAGCTCAGCTCGGCTACATCATGAGCACCAGCTCAGCTCGGCTACATCATGAGTACCAGCTCAGCTCGACTACATCATCATCTCAGCTCTGCTATATCACCATCATGTCAGCTCTTGGTGGGGAATACCCCTTTAACTGGTGAATACAGCAGGTGCATTATTACTCTATGGGGGCACAGCACTGGATATTATTATTATATGGGGGCACAGCAGGCGGCATTATTACTATAAGTGGGGGCACAGCCAGGTGGCATTACTACTATATGGGGGCACATCAGGAGGCATTATTACTATATGGGGGCATAGCAGCGGGCATTATTATTGTATGAGTGTCCCAGTCGGGGTATTATTACTATATGGGGAAAAGCAGGGGATCTTACGCACAGGGGGCAACCCACATACCTAATCTGGGGGATTTAACCGTTTGTGGGGCTCTAGTGGGGGAATTTTATATTTGTAAGGCATTATTGAAGGTATTATCTACTATATGGGAGCTATTATGGGAATGCCTACTACTTTGACAGTGCCAGGAACACTGCACATCACTCTGACAGTGCCAGGAACACTGCACATCATTCTGACAGTGCCAGGAACACTGCACATCATTCTGACAGTGCCAGGAACACTGCACATCATTCTGACAGTGCCAGGAACACTGCACATCATTCTGACAGTGCCAGGAACACTGCACATCATTCTGACAGTGCCAGGAACACTGCACATCATTCTGACAGTGCCAGGAACACTGCACATCATTCTGACAGCGCCAGGAACACTGCACATCACTCTGACAGCACCAGGAACACTGCACATCATTTTGACAGTGCCAGGAACACTGCACATCACTCTGACAGTGCCAGGAACACTGCACATCATTCTGACAGTGCCAGGAACACTGCACATCACTCTGACAGTGCCAGGAACACTGCACATCACTCTGACAGTGCCAGGAACACTGCACATCACTCTGACAGTGCCAGGAACACTGCACATCACTCTGACAGTGCAAGGAACACTGCACATCACTCTGACAGTGCCAGGAACACTGCACATCACTCTGACAGTGCCAGGAACACTGCACATCACTCTGACAGTGCCAGGAACACTGCACATCACTCTGACAGTGACAGGAACACTGCACATCATTCTGACAGTGACAGGAACACTGCACATCATTCTGACAGTGACAGGAACACTGCACATCATTCTGACAGTGCCAGGAACACTGCACATCATTCTGACAGTGCCAGGAACACTGCACATCACTCTGACAGTGCCAGGAACACTGCACATCATTCTGACAGTGCCAGGAACACTGCACATCATTCTGACAGTGCCAGGAACACTGCACATCACTCTGACAGTGCCAGGAACACTGCACATCACTCTGACAACGCCAGGAACACTGCACATCATTCTGACAGTGCCAGGAACACTGCACATCACTCTGACAGTGCCAGGAACACTGCACATCACTCTGACAGTGACAGGAACACTGCACATCACTCTGACAGTGACAGGAACACTGCACATCATTCTGACAGTGCCAGGAACACTGCACATCATTCTGACAGTGCCAGGAACACTGCACATCACTCTGACAGTGCCAGGAACACTGCACATCATTCTGACAGTGCCAGGAACACTGCACATCACTCTGACAGTGCCAGGAACACTGCACATCACTCTGACAGTGCCAGGAACACTGCACATCACTCTGACAGTGCCAGGAACACTGCACATCACTCTGACAGTGCCAGGAACACTGCACATCACTCTGACAGTGCCAGGAACACTGCACATCACTCTGACAGTGCCAGGAACACTGCACATCACTCTGACAGTGACAGGAACACTGCACATCACTCTGACAGTGACAGGAACACTGCACATCACTCTGACAGTGACAGGAACACTGCACATCATTCTGACAGTGACAGGAACACTGCACATCATTCTGACAGTGACAGGAACACCGCACATCACTCTGACAGTGCCAGGAACACCGCACATCACTCTGACAGTGCCAGGAACACCGCACATCATTCTGACAGTGACAGGAACACTGCACATCATTCTGACAGTGCCAGGAACACTGCACATCATTCTGACAGTGACAGGAACACTGCACATCATTCTGACAGTGACAGGAATGCCAAATGTACAGAAATGGGGTAAGGAGGGAAGTGGGAGCTACCACAGGAAGAGGAGGGTAAGAGTAGAATCATGCTAGCGTGCGTGTGTGTAAGCTGCCAGCTAGGGTATGGAGAAAGAAATGCTGCACTGTGGGGCTGGTATACAGGTGGAGCAGTATGTGGTGATGGGTCACTGCAGGTGGAGCACTATGTATTTTCTGCATTGTGCTGGTGGTTTACTAAAGGTGAAGCAACATTTATTTCTGCACTTGGTGTTGTTTTGACGCTGCTCTGGGATATTATGTGCACTACATGGCGGTATCTGGTGCTTAATAGTTGTATATGTTTGTTGGTGAGGCCCCAGCATCAACATGGATTGCCGGGTGAGGCCCGAGAACAAAAAGTTTGAGAAGCACTGCCTTAAAGGGTCAGACATCCCTTAAAGGGCCAGACACTGATGAGACACTTCCTCCAATAGGTGGCACTAGAGAGCTGGCTCTTTCCTTTTAATTTGAATCTCGGTCTGGTCTAAAATACTGGAATCAGTACACGATGTAACAGAGATGATCTGACCCTGTTATATTAAGGGGGATGTAAGGACAGACATGTCGGCAGTAGTGACCAGTCCTTTTTAAATGTAAAATATACGTCTTTTCTAAATTTAGTGCCCGTTCAACATTAACATTTCAAGCTGCTGCTCAGTAGCAATCCTGCGTTCCCCTCCATTAGCGGCACTTGTCCCCCGGGCTTAGTATCATACAATACGACATTGTCAGCTCCAGGACAGGATCATCTATTCCAATCAGGTTATTGCTGAACTTTGGCAAAGTTGGATGAAAACACGTTCTGCTCTTCTCACTATGAGACAAATCATCTACAGCTTTCCTGTCCATCCGGTCATTATTCTAACAGCTAAATATCCCGATCACCATTCTAGGATATAAAAGAGGGGAACAAGGCGCTTGCTCCCTGATAGTATATAAATATATATAGGTATAATGATATAAACAGAATATAAATCTATGGAATTATCAAAAATCTTACATCCAAAATTCACCCTGGTTACCTGAATATCCCGTCCACCATTCTAAGATATAATAGAGAGGGGGAACAAGGTATACATTAGAGAGAGAGAGAATATATATAAGAGAGAGTGTACATATATAGAGAGAGACATAGAGAGAAAGAGAAAGTATGTATATAGAGAGAGTGTGTGTGTGTGTGTGTGTGTGTGTGTGTGTGTGTGTGTGTGTGTGTGTGTATATATATATACACACACACACACACACACACAGAGTACACATATATATATATATATATATATATATAGAGAGAGAGAGAGAGAGGAGAGAGAGAAAGTATGTATATATAGAGAGAGAGTGTGTGTGTGTGTGTGTGTGTGTGTATATATATATATAAAACCAAATGGTGCCAAAAATGACAAAAAAATGACCTGGAGATTGCGCTCACCACCAAACAACGTAGTAGAAACCGATGTTCACATAAAACACGATTTATTCAGTCCAACAATAACGCGTTTCAGGGCTATGGCGCCCCTTCGTCAGATTCAGGACAAATATATATATATAAAATATAAATATATATATATATATATATATATATATATATATATATATATATATATATATATATAGATACACACAGAGTACATATATATATATATATATATATATATATATATATATAGATACACACAGAGTACATATATATATATATATATATATAGAGAGAGAGAGAGAGAGAGAGAGAGAGAGAGAGAGAGAGAATATATATAGTCTAAAATAATATAAACAGAACTTAAATCTAGGCAATTATCAAAAATCCAAACTTCCTCCTGGTTACCAAGGGAACAGAAATAAATGGATTCATTCTCTGCCTGAAATCCGTGATTCCATATGTCACATCTGTTTGATAGTAGTTGTGTGTAAATCCTGCAGTGTGTTACGTCTCGTGTTGTTCCCTGTGATATCACTGTCTATTGGCCGCACTCTAGAGGCCGAGAACAGCTGCCGCTGCCCAACAATAAACTATAAGACCCAGCGGGCACCACCGGACGCCTCTCCTGATGCCGGTTACATAGGTGGAGGATGGTCGCACCATGACGGATCCCGCCGGGGGGTAATCTGAGCAGATGAGCAGCAATTCCATTTAATCCTGACAAGTGAACAGATGTAAATATTCAGGAAACAAAACCTTCTTGTCATCTGAACCTTAAATGGATGTAGAATGATTTATGAAGAGATGTTAGGAATAAACTGTAACACTCAACACTGGTATCCTGGATTAGACGACGACAAGATACTTTACTACAGAGGAAGAGGAAAGAGAAGAAGAAAGACGGAGGAAGAAAGGAAGGAAGGAAGAAGAAAGGAAAGAAGGAAGAAAAGAAGAAAGAAAGAAAGAAAGAAAAGAAAGAAAGAAAGAAAGAAAGAAAGAAAGAAAGAAAAGAAAGAAAGAAAGGAAGGAAGGAAGGAAGGAAGGAAGGAAAGAAGGAGGAAGAAGGAAGAAAAAAGAAGGACAAAAGAAGAAGGAAGAAAAGAAGAAAGAAAGAAAGAAAGGAAGGAAGGAAGAAGAAAGGAAAGAAGGAAGAAAAGAAGAAAGAAAGAAAGAAAAGAAAGAAAGAAAGAAAGAAGGAAGGAAGGAAGGAAGGAAGGAAGAAGAAAGGAAAGAAGGAAGAAAAGAAGAAAGAAAGAAAGAAAAGAAAGAAAGAAAGGAAGGAAGGAAGGAAGGAAGGAAGGAAGGAAGGAAGGAAGGAGGAAGAAGGAAGAAAAAAGAAGGACAAAAGAAGAAGGAAGAAAAGAAGAAAGAAAGAAAGAAAGAAAGAAAGAAAGAAAGAAAGAAAGAAAGAAAGGAAGGAAGGAAGGAAGAAAAAAGGAGGAAGAAGGAAAAAAAAGAAGGACAAAAGAAGGAAGAAAAAAGAAAAAGGAAGAAAGAAAGAAAGGCGAAAGAAGAATAAGAAAGAAGTGAAAGGAAGAAAATGGAAGAAGCAGGAAAGAAGAAGGAGGAAGAAACAAGAAGAAGAAGGAGAAGAAAGAAGAGGAAGGAGGAAAGAGGAAGGAGGAAAGAGGAAGGAGGAAAGAGGAAGGAGGAAGGAACAAGAAGAAAGAAGAAGAAGAGGAAGAAGAAGAAGGAGTAAGAAGAAGAAAGAAGAAGAAGAAGAAAGAAGAAGAAGAAGAAAGAAGGTTATCTGACCTTACTATGAAGCACTTGTCCCACCTTACATTGAATCTGCAGTATTCAGTATCGTGTATTGGACCCTGGTTGATATAGAATGGTATACAGTAATATACAGTATCTACTATGTAAAGAATACGCTTTATGCTGCTGATTATATTTTATAGTCCTTTCTGGTCTCTGTTCTCTTGCTTCTTGTCTGAGCAAAGGAGGGACAGCACTGCGGCAAGAGGTCGGCGTATGGGGACCAGATTTCTATTACAGCAGGGACAGATGTATACAGGGCTATTCCCATTTCATCTAACATCGTGTAATTTATAGGGCAAGTAATGTCAAGTAAGATCATTTTGACAGCTGGTTGCCTAGGTTACTGACCACCACTCTGCTCTAAAAGCAGTGGTCTGGTCTGTAAATGTATGAAGATATAGTGAACTGCATAATTTATCTATAATATAAAGTCTCTGAAGTTCTTAAAGCGGACATGTTTCTGCCCTAGCCCTCGTTACCAGAACTGTTCTCATATTTTGTATTGCACAGAAGTGTTTTCAGTCAGGACTTAGTCATCCTAGTCGGTGCCCGTGTGTCCGGGGTGGGTACTGCGACTCCTGGCCACCGTGACAAGTAGCCCCCAACACACCAGAGCCTACCGGCGGCACACAGCCCCTGCACCAGCACTCCCCGCCCCTGCACCAGCACTCCCCGCCCCTGCACCAGCACTCCCCGCCCCTGCACCAGCACTCCCCGCCCCTGCACCAGCACTCCCCGCCCCTGCACCAGCACTCCCCGCCCCTACACCAGCACAACAGCTTTAAGAGGTTTCAGGTTTGCAAACAAGACGACTGTCCAGGAAGTTTACACTGTCACTAAGATCTCCTCTGCCATTCTCTTATGATCTATGAAGCTTTGGCTTCTGGAACCTTCAGTGACTGTGAAGATGAGAGGAACTCACCAAAAACAAAGCTGCTGTGCAGAGGGGATCCCCGACATAACAAACCCTGTATAATGATGTACATGGGGGCCATTATATATATATATCACACACAAACCCTTTAATGGCACCTTGTAATGCTGGGAGGGATAATCACAGTGAGGTCATCAGCAACTTGACCTCATAATAATCCTCCCAGCATTACAAAAAAGCTACAATGTTGCAGATACAGCCAGCCAGGGACTTGTCTACATCAGCTGTCTCAGAAGGGAGAGGGGGAGACAGAGAGAAAAGCTCACACACAGATTTGTGTGTCTTTAGCAGAAAGCAGCAGAACTGGGGGAAGGAGACTGAGTAGATAATAACAAGTATGGAGGGAATTGTTAGTCTCACCATGAGCAGCAGCACATCAGACATATGAGTGGGATTCCCCTTTAAACTCGTCATCTCTCAGACTGAAGCTCCCATTCTGCATTATCCGGAGCACTGATCATATGTTTGGTGCCATGAAAAGAAATCTAATCTAATTTATTTGCATTTAGCAATTAGGATTTGGCTGCAGAGGCGACGTGATTCATTCTGTATGTATTCATCTGCTCCGGCGTCAGACTCCACGCAGCATCTCAGTGACTGTGCTCCTTCCTATCATCCCGGCTACAATGTCTCTTCTGTGATTGTCTCCATGTGATACTGGATGGACGTTCTCTGGAAGCAATGATTGTGTATGGTTCCCTGACAGAGGCTGCACGGACCCTAAGGGGAGGAGGCTCCGTCATACTGGCCAATGATATAAGGTGGTAGCGGCTTGAGACCCCCGGCGGTCTGCACAGAAGGTACAGCAACAACTCCACCTTATGTTCTTATTATAGCCGTGCGGCTTCCCTTATACCTTCAATAACTGATGGACGGACAATTGTTAAGCTGCCAGTTAAATCATCCGCCTGCCACCTATCCTGCCAATACACAGCGCTCCTGTGTTCTCTGTGGGATAAGCCGCAGTAAGAGCGCTCCTGTGTTCTCTGTGGGATAAGCCGCAGTGAGAGTGCTCCTGTTTTCTCTGTGTAATAAGCTGCAGTGAGAGCGTTCCTGTGTTCTCTGTGTGATAAGCAGCAGTGAGAGCGCTCCTGGGTTCTCTATGGGATGAACGGCAGTGAGACCGCTCCTGTGTTCTCTGTGTGATAAGCCACAGTGAGAGCGCTCCTGTGTTCTCTGTGTGATAAGCCGCAGTGAAAGCACCCCTGTGTTCTCTATAGTATAAGCCGCAGTGAGAACGCTCTTGCTGAACAAAGGGGTCAGCTGTGATTTCCCATCGTCTGTCGGTGATGGTTCAGAACGGCCGCATACATGCTAGACTGACTGCGGAATCTGCCGCGAGTTGTGGGTTCGGCCTACAATAGCCATGGGGGCCTTAGGACCCTTATCAATCAGACATTAAGATATCTTAACAATAAGACGTTAATATTTAGGAGTGGATAGTGTGGGAAGGTTACAGCCGCCCCAATATCTTATATAGGGAATAAACTGCAGTGAGAGCGCTCCTGTGTTCTCTATGGGATAAGCTGCAGTGAGAGCGTTCCTGTGTTCTCCATGGGATAAACCGCAGTGAGAGCGCTCCTGTGTTCTCTGTGTAATAAGCTGCAGTGAGAGCTCTCCTGTGTTCTCTATGGAATAAGCTGCAGTGAGAGTGTTCCTGTGTTCTCTATGGAATAAGCTGCAGTGAGAGCGCTCCTGTGTTCTCTGTGTGATAAGCTGCAGTGAGAGCGCTCCTGTGTTCTCTGTGTAATAAGCTGCAGTGAGAGCGCTCCTGTGTTCTCTATGGGATAAGCTGCAGTGAGAGCGCTCCTGTGTTCTCTGTGTAATAAGCTGCAGTGAGAGCGCTCCTGTGTTCTCTATGGGATAAGCTGCAGTGAGAGCGCTCCTGTGTTCTCTGTGTAATAAGCTGCAGTGAGAGCGCTCCTGTGTTCTCTATGGGATAAGCTGCAGTGAGAGCGCTCCTGTGTTCTCTGTGTAATAAGCTGCAGTGAGAGCACTCCTGTGTTCTCTGTGTAATAAGCTGCAGTGAGAGCGCTCCTGTGTTCTCTATGGGATAAGCTGCAGTGAGAGCGCTCCTGTGTTCTCTATGGGATAAGCTGCAGTGAGAGCGCTCCTGTGTTCTCTGTGTAATAAGCTGCAGTGAGAGCGCTCCTGTGTTCTCTATGGGATAAGCTGCAGTGAGAGCGCTCCTGTGTTCTCTATGGGATAAGCTGCAGTGAGAGCGCTCCTGTGTTCTCTGTGTAATAAGCTGCAGTGAGAGCGCTCCTGTGTTCTCTATGGGATAAGCTGCAGTGAGAGCGCTCCTGTGTTCTCTATGGGATAAGCTGCAGTGAGAGCGCTCCTGTGTTCTCTGTGTAATAATCAGCAGTGAGAACGCTCCTGTGTTCTCCGTGTAATAAGCTGCATTGAGAGCGCTCCTGTGTTCTCTGTGGGATAAGCCGCAGTGAGAGTGCTCCTGTGTTCTCTGTGGGATAAGCTGCAGTGAGAGCGCTCCTGTGTTCTCTGTGGGATAAGCTGCAGTGAGAGCGCTCCTGTGTTCTCTGTGGGATAAGCTGCAGTGAGAGCGCTCCTGTGTTCTCTGTGTAATAAGCTGCAGTGAGAGCGCTCCTGTGTTCTCTGTGTAATAAGCAGCAGTGAGAGCGCTCCTGTGTTCTCTGTGTAATAAGCTGCAGTAACAGCGCTCCTGTGTTCTCTGTGGGATAAGCCGCAGTGAGAGCGCTCCTGTGTTCTCTGTGTGATAAGCCGCAGTGAGAGCGCTTCTGTGTTCTCTGTGTAATAAGCTGCAGTAACAGCGCTCCTGTGTTCTCTGTGGGATAAGCCGCAGTGAGAGCGCTCCTGTGTTCTCTGTGTGATAAGCCGCAGTGAGAGCGCTTCTGTGTTCTCTGTGTAATAAGCTGCAGTGAGAGCGCTCCTGTGTTCTCTATGAGATAAGCTGCAGTAAGATGTTAATATTAAGGGGGGATAGTGTGGGAAATTTACGGCCGCCCCAATCTTATCTGCCCGCACTGCGCAATGTTTTCTCTTGCACTAGATGGGGGCTGCGGAGCGGACGCCATTCCCTTCTATATGTATATATATATATAAGTGTTTACACAAGAAGCCTCCTGTTCCGTCCCCCCGGTGAATGACCAGTATGGTGCTAATGAGACCTGGGAGGGGAAGCCGGGGTCGGCCCCATCTAAGCCGCAACAACAGCAACGCGGTGCTAATAATTGCTTCATATGTAATAACATGTGCAACTGCAGAGAAGAGGAACAGGAGAGGAAGCAGGAGGATACAGGATGGATGGGGGTGATCAGTATATAGCTGCATACATAGGGGATCAGTATATAGCTGCATACATAGGGGATCAGTATATAGCTGCATACATAGGGGATCAGTATATAGCTGCATGCAGAGGGGATCAGTATATAGCTGCATACATAGGGGATCAGTATATAGCTGCATGCAGAGGGGATCAGTATATTGCTGCATGCATAGGTGATCAGTATATACCTGCATGCAGAGGGGGATCAATATATAGCTGCATGCATAGGGGATCAGTATATTGCTGCATGCATAGGTGATCAGTATATAGCTGCATACATAGGGGATCAGTATATAGCTGCATACATAGGGGATCAGTATATAGCTGCATGCATAAGGGATCAGTATATACCTGCATGCAGAGGGGATCAGTATATAGCTGCATGCAGAAGGGATCAGTATATAGCTGCATGCAGAGGGGATCAGTATATACCTGCATGCAGAGGGGGATCAATATATAGCTGCATGCATAGGGGATCAGTATATAGCTGCATGCATAGGGAATCAGTATATAGCAGCATGCAGAGGGGATCAGTATATAGCTGCATGCAGAGGGGATCAGTATATAGCTGCATGCAGAGGGGATCAGTATATAGCTGCATGCAGAGGGGATCAGTATATAGCTGTATGCAGAGGGGATCAGTATATAGCTGCATGCAGAGGGGATCAGTATATAGCTGCATGCAGAGGGGATCAGTATATAGCTGCATGCAGAGGGGATCAGTATATAGCTGCATACATAGGGAATCAGTATATAGCTCCATGCATAGGGAATCAGTATATAGCTGCACGCATAGGGGATCAGTATATAGCTGCATGCATAGGGGATCAGTATATAGCTGCATACATAGGGAATCAGTATATAGCTCCATGCATAGGGAATCAGTATATAGCTGCATGCATATGGGATCAGTATATAGCTGCATGCATAGGGGATCAGTATATAGCTGCATGCATAGGGGATCAGTATATAGCTGCATGCATAGGTGATCAGTATATAGCTGCACGCATAGGGGATCAGTATATAGCTGCACGCATAGGGGATCAGTATATAGCTGCATGCATAGGGGATCAGTATATAGCTCCACGCATAGGGGATCAGTATATAGCTGCATGCAGAGGGGATCAGTATATAGCTGCATGCAGAGGGGATCAGTATATAGCTGCATACAGAGGGGATCAGTATATAGCTGCATGCAGAGGGGATCAGTATATAGCTGCATACAGAGGGGATCAGTATATAGCTGCATGCAGAGGGGATCAGTATATAGCTGCATACATAGGGCATCAGAATATAGCTCCATGCATAGGGAATCAGTATATAGCTGCATGCATATGGGATCAGTATATAGCTGCATGCATAGGGGATCAGTATATAGCTGCATGCAGAGGGGATCAGTATATAGCTGCATGCATAGGGCATCAGTATATACAGTAGCTCCATGCATAGGGGATCAGTATATAGCTCCATGCAGAGGGGATCAGTATATCGGCCCATGCAGAGAGGATCAGTATATAGCAGAACATATAGGGGATCAGTATATAGCCCCATGCAGAGGGGATCAGTATATAGCAGCATGCATCCATATACACATTGAGAGTCCTGGACATAATGGTCTCATTTACAGCAGAAATATGAGAGATAATTGGTACAAAATTTATTTACTGATTCAGATTAAAGGGGTTGTTCACTAAAAAAAAAAGTTTCTTTAATTTTTTTTCTGGTGCCAAAAAGTACCAGAAATTTGTAATTTACTTCTTTTAAAATATCTCAAGTCTTCCAGAACTTATCAGCTGCTGTATGTCCTGCAGGAAGTAGTGTATTCTAGGCTTGATCGAACATCGGAAAAAGCTAGGTTCGATCGAACTCGAACCTAGCCGGACCTTCCGCACTTGACTGCTAATGTCTTCCCGATCCGTGTGGAAGGAGGAGAGTGTATTCTCTCCAGTCTGACACAGTGCTCTCTGCTGCCCCCTCTGTCCATGTCAGGAACTGTCCAGAGCAGCAGCAAATCCACATAGAAAACCTCTCCTGCTCTCGACAGTCCCTGACATGGACAGAGGGGGCAGAAGAGAGCACTATGTCAGACTGGTGAGAATACACCATGTCCTGCAGCACATACAGCAGCTGATAAGTACTGGGAGACTGGAGAGAATACACAACTTCCTGCAGGATATACAGCAGCTGATAAGTAATGGAAGTATAGCAGCAGCTGATGTGTCTCAGATATTATTGTGTGATGTAACATCTGTGTCCAGACTATACTAGGGGTTAAGTACACTAGGGGCCATGTATTGCAGCGCTTCTCAAACTTTTTCTACTGGAGCCTCACCCAACAGACCAAGACAATGCCTAGGCCTCACCAGACTGACCAAGAGGGCGCCTGGGCCTCACCAGACTGACCAAGAGGGGGCCTGGGCCTCACCAGACTGACCAAGAGGATGCCAGGGCCTCACCAGACTGACCAAGAGGATGCCTGGGCCTCACCAGACTGACCAAGAGGGCGCCTGGGCCTCACCAGACTGACCAAGAGGGCGCCTGGGCCTCACCAGACTGACCAAGAGGGCGCCTGGGCCTCACCAGACTGACCAAGAGGGCGCCTGGGCCTCACCAGACTGACCAAGAGGGCGCCTGGGCCTCACCAGACTGACCAAGAGGGCGCCTGGGCCTCACCAGACTGACCAAGAGGGCGCCTGGGCCTCACCAGACTGACCAAGAGGGCGCCTGGGCCTCACCAGACTGACCAAGAGGATGCCTGGGCCTCACCAGACTGACCAAGAGGATGCCTGGGCCTCACCAGACTGACCAAGAGGATGCCAGGGCCTCACCAGACTGACCAAGAGGGCGCCTGGGCCTCACCAGACTGACCAAGAGGGCGCCAGGGCCTCACCAGACTGACCAAGAGGATGCTGGGCCTCACCAGACTGACCAAGAGGGCGCCTGGGCCTCACCAGACTGACCAAGAGGGCGCCTGGGCCTCACCAGACTGTCCAAGAGGGTGTCTGGGCCTGAGATGCACTGATGTACTGTATACTAGGGGTTATGTAGTGTATACTAGGGGTCATGTACTGTATACTAAGGGTTATGTATACTAGGGGTTATGTACTGTATACTAGGGGTTATGTACTGTATACTAGGGGTCAGGTATACTAGGGGTCAGGTATACTAGGGGTTATGTACTGTATACTAGGGGTTATGTATACTAGGGTTTAGGGGTCATGTACACTAGGGGTCTATACGAGGGAGACAGGATAATACGGTTTCTGCTTCACAGAATTGTATGGAAGAAGTTAGGATTTATTCCATCCCCAAAGAAAAAACTAAGAAAGGTTGAGTGCTGCCCCGTACACTTTGTGTGCCCCATAATTATCCATTCCTGTAGATGTATAGATGAGGGCAGAGGCTCTGCGGGCTAACATACACTCTCTGTACATCCGGTAGTATCTCTATACTGTATATATGTATATATACAGCCAATACTGTGTCAGTTATGTAATCAGATATTGATAAATATTTATGAGACATATCAGCCGCCTCTTATGTGAGATGTGAGGCTGGTGGTGAGGCTGGCAATGAGGCTGGCAGAGGAGATGTGAGGCTGGTGGTGAGGCTGGCAATGAGGCTGGCAGAGGAGATGTGAGGCTGGCGGTGAGGCTGGCAATGAGGCTGGCAGAGGAGATTTGAGGCTGGCAGGGAGGCTGGCAGTGAGGCTGGCAGAGGAGATTTGAGGCTGGCAGGGAGGCTGGCAATGAGGCTGGCAGAGGAGATTTGAGGCTGGCAGGGAGGCTGGCAGTGAGGCTGGCAGAGGAGATTTGAGAATGGCAGTGAGGCTGGCAGAGGAGATGTGAGGCTGGCAGAGGAGATGTGAGGCTGGCAGTGAGGCTGGAGGTGAGGCTGGCAGAGGAGATGTGAGGCTGGCGCTGAGGCTGGCAGAGGAGATGTGAGGCTGGGGCTGAGGCTGGCAGAGGAGATGTGAGGCTGGCAATGAGGCTGGCAGAGGAGATGTGAGGCTGGCGGTGAGGTGCTGCCCTGAGTGACAGCACTAACAATGAGTCCAGACTTTCTCAGCTTCTCGCACATACAGACTCTTTGTGCCGCCACCTCCGGCATCACTTCTCGCCGCTGTTACACTAACTAAATCCTCTGCTTTTACCATTACTCCTCATGCTGGAAAATTCCTTCCTCATCCATTTTTAACCGTGGTTTGGCCTAGTAAGAGCCGCTACACACGGGGCTGATGCCTGGATTATTTTACAGACACATTTTCCACCAAAATGTAAAAGCCTGAAGAGCGTGGAGCATCCGGGATGAAGGTTATGTAACCCCCCGAGGGATACGAGGGGTCCCCACCGATATCTATGGTAAATCCTTGATATATCACAGAGCACGAAGAGTTAACCCTACAGCTTCCATACATGTAACATTCTTATATTCCGAGATCAGAACAAAATGGTTTCATTTCTGAAAGTATCAAAAAGTGTCAGATTAATAGTGAATATCAGGGGCTCCGGTGTCAGATGATGAATGACCCCCACAGAAATTCCCCCATACATTGGGATACGAGTGACGGGGATGTCTGTCCGCGTATCAGTCTGTCCTGTTAGGAGCCTCAGATTCTGTTCTCCTGGATCAGACTGAGCACAAACTCCTGAACTAGTAGGAAGGGGCCGTGCTGTACTGTCTGCCCATAGAGGAGCATAGGAGACAGCAGGCTCAGGTGTGGGGCAGGGGATGTGGTATGGGGCAGGGGATGTGGTATGGGGCAGGGGATGTGGTATGGGGCAGGGGATGTGGTATGGTATGGGGCAGCGGATGTGGTATGGTATGGGTCAGGGGATGTGGTATGGTATGGGGCAGGGTATGTGGTATGGGGCAGGGGATGTGGTATGGTATGGTACAGGGGATGTGGTATGGGGCAGGGGATGTGGTATGGTATGGGGCAGGGGATGTGGTATGGGGCAGGGGATGTGGTATGGTATGGTACAGGGGATGTGGTATGGTATGGGGCAGGGGATGTGGTATGGTATGGGGCAGGGGATGTGGTATGGGGCAGGGGATGTGGTATGGTATGGGGAAGGGGATGTGGTATGGTATGGGGCAGGGGATGTGGTAGGGGATGTGGTATGGTATGGGGCAGGGGATGTGGTATGGTATGGGGCAGGGGATGTGGTATGGTATGGGGAAGGGGATGTGGTATGGTATGGGGAAGGGGATGTGGTATGGGGCATTGGATGTGGTATGGGGCAGGGGATGTGGTATGGTATGGGGCATTGGATGTGGTATGGTATGGGGCAGGGGGTGTGGTATGGTATGGGGCATTGGATGTGGTATGGTATGGGGCAGGGGATGTGGTATGGTATGGGGCAGGGGGTGTGGTATGGTATGGGGCAGGGGATGTGGTATGGTATGGGGCAGGGGATGTGGTATGGTATGGGGCAGGGGATGTGGTATGGGGCAGGGGATGTGGTATGGTATGGGGCAGGGGGTGTGGTATGGTATGGGGCATTGGATGTGGTATGGTATGGTACAGGGGATGTGGTATGGTATGGTACAGGGGATGTGGTATGGTATGGTACAGGGGATGTGGTATGGTATGGGGCAGGGGATGTGGTATGGTATGGGGCAGGGGGTGTGGTAGGGGATGTGGTCTGGTATGGGGCAGGGGATGTGGTAGGGGATGTGGTATGGTATGGGGCAGGGGATGTGGTATGGTATGGGGCAGGGGGTGTGGTATGGTATGGGGCAGGGGATGTGGTAGGGGATGTGGTCTGGTATGGGGCAGGGGATGTGGTATGGTATGGGGCAGGGGATTTGGTATGGGGCAGGGGATGTGGTATGGGGCAGGGGATGTGGTTATGGTATGGGGCAGGGGATGTGGTATGGGGCAGGGGGTGTGGTATGGTATGGGCCATTGGATGTGGTATGGGGCAGGGGATGTGGTATGGGGCAGGGAATGTGGTATGGGGCAGGGGAAGTGGTATGGGGCAGGGGATGTGGTATGGTATGGGGCAGGGGATGTGGTATGGGGCAGGGGAAGTGGTATGGGGCAGGGGAAGTGGTATGGGGCAGGGGAAGTGGTATGGGGCAGGGGATGTGGTATGGGGCAGGGGATGTGGTATGGGGCAGGGGATGTGGTATGGGGCAGGGGATGTGGTATGGGCAGGGACTTCACATGGCTCCCCAATGGTATGGGTCAGGGGTCTGGTATAGTACAGGGTCAGGGGTCTGGTATGGTACAGGGTCAGGGGTCTGGTATGGTACAGGGTCAGGGGTCTGGTATAATATGGTGGCAGTGGTCTGGTATGGGGTAGGGGCTATGTTACGGGGGCAGGTCCAGGGTCAGGGCACCGCTGCTGGCACAGGTACTTGCCTTTGATGTACACATCGTCGTCTGCCCTCATGAACCATTCATACTGATCCAGGTGGTGGTCGTGCATGTGCTTGATCATCATGAAGGACTTCTTCTGCGGGGGATACGAGTCGTCCACCCCAGGTAAGGAGATGACTGGCAGCGGTTCTGGCAGCTGGATGTCCTGGGAGCCCTGACTAGAGAAGAACTCCACTCTGCCAGGGATGTAGGGGGCCCATGTCCTGTAGGCGGCCACTGCCCGGGTCTCCAGGTATTTCTTGGCTGTCATCACCCCCACATATAGGAAACGTCTGTGTGTGTCCTCTGGGGGTCCCCAGTCCCCACTGCCATTGTGGCTGACCCTGTGCCGGCTGCTGCTGTTAGTGTTTTCCTTCCTGGGTTCTCCCCCTTCTTGTTCAAGTTCTGCAGCAGGGGTGCCAGGGGGCTCCGCATCTCTCCAGGGTCCATCCCTGCCGGGGGGCTCCGCATCTCTCCAGGGTCCATCCCTGCCGGGGGGCTCCGCATCTCTCCAGGGTCCCCCCCTGTCCCCCTGCAGTCCTGCTGCCTGGCCCCTCATGCCCCCCTGCAGTCCTGCCGCCTGGCCCCTCATGCCCCCCTGCTGTCCTGCTGCCTGGCCCCTCATGCCCCCCTGCTGTCCTGCTGCCTGGCCCCTCATGCCCCCCTGCTGTCCTGCTGCCTGGCCCCTCATGCCCCCCTGCTGTCCTGCTGCCTGGCCCCTCATGCCCCCCTGCTGTCCTGCTGCCTGGTCCCTCATGCCCCCCTGCTGTCCTGCTGCCTGGCCCCTCATGCCCCCCTGCTGTCCTGCTGCCTGGCCCCTCATGCCCCCCTGCTGTCCTGCTGCCTGGATCCTCTCCCGGCTGTAGAAGCCGCAGACATTGGAGCGTCTCTTCCTCTCGCTCAGCTCCGCTACTTTGGGGGCGATGAGCCAGGAGGCAGCGGTGAACCCCAGGATTAATCCCACCAGCACACTCATCCAGGGTCTCCTGGCCCTCGCAGCCATGGTCACAGTCCGGGGGGGGCTGCCGCCTGTGCTCGGGGGTCCCGGGGGCTGCACGAAAGTTACCGGCCAGGAGAGCCGAGCAGCCGGCGGAGCAGCCGTGCTGTCTGGGCTGCCAGCTTGTCACTGCTCGCACCTCCTCCTGCCCCACGCTGCAGCTGCTGATCCTCCTCCTGCCCCACGCTGCAGCTGCTGATCCTCCTCCTCCTGCTCCACCTTCTCCGGCGGCCGCTGCTGATCACTCCCTGTGCCCACCGGAGCCGGGCAGAGCTGGCAGCTGGCAGGCAGTGATGGCAGGCAGCTCCTGGATGGAGAGGGAGGCCTGGAGAGAGAGGCTGCAGCCTCCATGCTGCTGTCATGTCGGAGGAAGCTGCCACCCCGATCACCCACTGGGTATAGGGGAAGCTTCACCTGGCACATGACCATTCAGCCTATATACGTCTGTATATACATCTATATACAGGTCATGCATCTATATACAGGTCCTGCATCTATATACTCTTTATACAGTTCATGCATCTATAAACTGTATATACATCTATATACAGGTCATGCATCTATGTACTGGTCATGCATCTATATATTTTAAATACATCTATATATTGTATATACATCTATATACAGGTCATGCATCTATATACTGTATATACATCTCTATACAGGTCATGCCTCTATATACATCTATATCATATGCAGGTGATGTATCTATATACTGTATATAAAACTTGGGACTTACATCATGGTGCAATGAATGGAGTAAATCAGGGAGCAATGAAGGGGTTACATCAGGGAGCAACGAAGGGGTTACATCAGGGGGCAATTAAGGGGTTACATCAGGGGGCAATTAAGGGGTTAAATTATGGTGCAATGAAGGGGTTAAATCTGTGCAACAAAGGGGTTACATCGATGCAATGAAGGGGGTAAATCGGGAGGCAATGAAGGGGTTACATCAGGGCGCAGTGAAGGGGTTACGTCAGGATGCAATGAAGGGGTTACGTCAGGATGCAATGAAGGGGTTACGTCAGGATGCAATGAAGGGGTTACGTCAGGATGCAATGAAGGGGTTACGTCAGGATGCAATGAAGGGGTACATCAAGGTGCACCACTTAGTAATAGTGATGGGGTTAATGCAGCCCTGCTCTGCCACAATAGTGAAGGGATCAATAGGTCTGTGTTGCTGGGTGCAGTGAAGGGGTTAATTGTATGTTGCAGTGTGCATGGATAGTGCAGATGCTGGGAGAGTGGGGTTACAGAGAAGTGTGGTGAGTACTTACTGACTGAGCAGTGCACTGTGAAGGGGGAGAGCAGGCTGGTCACTTCAAGAAAGCTGAGACTGCAAGAGATAAGTGTGCAGAGAGGGGGTGAGTGTGCAGGGAGGGGATGAGTGTGCAGAGAGGGGGCAAGTGTGCAGAGAGGGGGCGAGTGTGCAGAGAGGGGGCGAGTGTGCAGAGAGGGGGCAAGTGTGTAGAGAGGGGATGAGTGTGCAGAGAGGGGGCAAGTGTGCAAAGAGGGGGTAAACATGCAGAGAGGGGACGAGTGTGCAGAGAGGGGGGCAAGTGTGCAGAGAGGGGGGGAGTGTGCAGAGAGGGGGGTGAGTGTGCAGAAAGGGGGTGAGTGGGCAGGGAGGGTTTGAGTGTGTACAGAGGGGTAAACATGCAGAGAGGGGTAAACGTGCAGAGAGGGGACAAGTGTGCA
>NW_027208797.1:0-45123 GCF_027789765.1 Dendropsophus ebraccatus
TCATCGACCAAATTACAACAGTGTGTGAACATAGCCTGTGTTTTAATCCACTTCTGGTTTTGGTTGAAAAATACTGACCAAAATACTTAGCAAAAATACTGTGTGGGAACATAGCCTTAGTGTGTAAAGCTATATTTACACACACACACACACAATTTCATTACAATAGGGAATACAAACATTTGATGAAAACACAAAAAAAAAAAAAAGTTGTACAGAAAACCTCCCAAATGCAATGTTATACTGGTGTCTATTTGTCTGAGGTGTGTAATTTACCAGACAACTGGTAAAAGTCATAGTGATCTTTAAACGTTCAAACAAGTTCAAGTGCAAAATCCTCTAGGGAGTACAGTGTGGTCACTAATGCCAACTACATCACATTGGCATATAAAGCAGCAAATCTGAGTAAGCTTAAAAAGGCACATGTCGACTTTTTTTTTTTTTTTTTAAGAAATCAACAGGGGTCTTGATGGAAAACAGTTTTGCAATACACTATTTCTTTTTAAAGTTTTCTTTGTTTAAATCAGCATTATACATATGGCCACTAGGCGCCTTCCTTCACTGCCCTTGTTTACAGCTGCTGTAGCATTCAGTGGCAGAGAATCCTGGTGGTGCTCGCATTGTATGGTCAGCTCTCCTGTGTCACAGCACCAAAACCTCTGTAACCACACAGTGACATTAAAAAGACTGAATTGTTATATAACAAAAAGCATTGCCCCCTAGTAAGCTGCAGAGCTGTTAGGATAATTATATTAACTTTTGCTAATTATATCAAGTCAATTGCCCTCAGCTGATATACAACCTTCATGATGTACAGGTGTCTTTTCTTGTGTGAGAGCACAAAGGACTGGGACTTCCTGTGTTTGGTGTCTTTTTTTTGAACAGAGAAAAGACCAAATATCAGCATGGAGGGGGCATGGACTGCAGTTTGGCTATATGTATAATGTTGGTTTAAAAAAATGTTAATATATTGCAAAAACTTCTTGTGATCACAACTCCAGTAGATTTCTGTGGGAAAAAAATTGCGACAGGTACACTTTAATCCAGTCATTCTGCTCTCTAAACACCAGCCTGGCACTGCAGGGTTCAGCAAGCTTGAGCTGAGTTTTGGCTACTTATGCTACTAGGAAAGGTAGGTAAGCTCAGTCACACATAAGTTTCATGAGTTCCTATTTGTCATGTTTGGTGTATGATGGGTATTGTAGTGTCCTGGCAGAAATCATGGCTGCATAGAGGAAAGAATAAAATTATTATACATTCTTAGATGTAGAGCAGGATAGGCAAAATATTCTAGACCTGTAAATACCCATGAAGTGTCCTACTTACAAAATGTAACAAACTTTATCTAGAATAGATTCTGAAATGGGAATTTCATATGTAAAAATGATGGTGGCAATAAACTTATAAAATTATGTCATAAATTCTGCCAACCCTACCCAACCATTCCTAACTGCTTGACGCACACGTATGTCATTTACATGACAGGTCAGCTGGCTGATGCAAGGAAACACGGCAGGTTGCAGAGCAGCAAACATCTGGTCCGGCAGGATCTGAATTTGGTTCAGTATAGTCAACACCATGTTGGTCCAGGCCTAAAATACAAAATACACATTGGTGAGTACAGTACATAACAGCGGGAGCCTTGCCTAAGTGCATAACACAGAAAATAGCTGGTTATCACTTATAATACCACTATGACATTCAGTCATCTGTACTGTAATGCTGACATAATTACAAAAAGGGTGAGAGGCCTAACGTGAATACAAACTAGAGCTGAAAGAGGTCCAGCTTATATGGGTATGAAATAATAAATGTCCATGTGGAAAAAGTTCTGTGAGGAGGGAAGTTCCTGCTATAAAGGACTTGAAGGGGTACTCTGATGAAAATAGTCACAAATAGAGTATGTCTGGTCTATTCCTATGGGCACACTATGTTGGTATTCTAATGTATACCAGAGACATAATAGATGTGAGCAAGGCCAAGGTATTGTTTTCTTGTCACATTATTAAAAGAGTGGTTTTGCCATTTGCTGCTGATTCCAGATGCTGTGAGCATCATTGGCCACACCTGTATATACGAAGTGATATGCAGTCAGGGCCATGAGACGAGCTGGCGACATCTGGTGAAAGGTAAAAAAAAAAAAATAATAAATATAAATACTCACCTCTCCATGCTTGCCTGGTGATCTCCTGCTAGTTCCCCACTCACCGTAGCTGACACTTCCAAACCAGTCTTTGCAGTGAAAGGCCACTCAGCCAATCACTGATTGAGAAAGGATAGCACTGCAGCCAGTTATTGGCTGAGAGGCCTGTCACTTTAGAGACCAGCACAGAAGTTCCAGTGGTGGCTGTGGGGAGCAGCGACTGAGGGGAGTGGGGAATGCAGAGACAAGTCAGGAGGCCACTGGGGAGGGTGGAGAAGTACACATTTTCCTTATTTTTAATACACTTTGGAATACCCTAGCAAGGGCTGCATGAACAGTGAAAGGGTAAAGAAAATAATAAAGATGTATACTTACCTCTCCACACTCCCCTGATAACCTCCCGCACGGGGCGCTGACAGCTAAGGGCGCCCGACACCGCCCAGCTCCTGCCCTGACCAAGTAATTGGCGCCCCCTCCGCCTCCCCTCCAGATCTCACTGATCTCCTGCAAGCTGCCGACGCCCCCTCCCCCTCCGGACCTCACTGATGATCTCCTGCAAGCTGCCAGCGCCGACCCCCTCTCCCCCTGCGCGGATCTCACTGCATCTCTGTGAGACAGATCCTCCAGCAGGCCAGTGATGACGTCATCGGGCCTGCTAGAGGATCCGTGCGGCAGCTGACAGGCGATAGAGAATAGAGGAGAGAAGAGAGGAATACCAGGGCCAGGATTAGGTGAGTATATTGGTTTGTTTTTGTTTTGTTTTCTTGTGTTGAGGCAGTGCAGGTCTCTTACTATGGGGGTAATGCAGGGTGTCCCCAATACTGTGATCCTGTCCCCATATTCTATACTATACCCAGAGAGATATTACTGTGTTATCTGTGGTGTTACATAGGACTGCAGGCCACATCTATTACATTATCTGTACTCAGAGTTATCAATGTGTTATCTGTGCTGTTACATAGGACTACAGGTGCCATATACTACATTATCTGTACTCAGAGATATTACTGCGTTATCTGTGGTGTTACATAGGACTGCAGGTGACTACTACATTATCTGTACTCAGAGATATCACTGTGGTGTTACATAGGACTGCCGGCCTAATCTATTACATTATCTGTACTCAGAGATATCACTGTGTCATCTGTGGTGTTACATAGGACTGCAGGTGAAAGCTACTACATTATCTGTACTCAGAGAGTTATCACTGTCTTATCTGTGGTGTTACATAGGACTGCAGGTCACATATACTACATTATCTGTACTCGGAGATATCACTGTCTTATCTGTGGTGTTACATAGGACTGCAGGGACATCTACTACATTATCTGTACTCAGAGATATCACTGTGTTATCTGTGGTGTTACATGGGACTGCAGGGACATCTACTACATTATCTGTACTCAGATATCAGTGTGTTATCTGTGCTGTTACATAGGACTGCAGGTGACAGCTACTACATTGTCTGTACTCAGATATATCACTGTGTTATCTGTGGTGTTACATAGGACTGCAGGTGACTACTACATTATCTGTACTCAGAGATATCACTGTGTTATCTGTGGTGTACCATGGGACTGCAGGTGACATGTACATTATCAGTACTCAGAGATATCACTGTGTTATCTGTGGTGTTCCATGGGACTGCAGGTCTCATGGAGTTGAGCTCTGCTACATCTGCCGCCCTGTAGTATATCTCTATCTCCTGATACTGTGGAGCGGCTTGTGCACAGACGTGACCCAGGGCCGTTTCTAGGGCCGGGCTTTTGGGGTAGTGTGTCTGTTGGAATGGTGGCCAAGTGGGGTAGTGTGTGTGTGTGTGTGGGGGGGGGGGGGGGGTCAGGTGGGATAGTGTTTTCAGGGGGGTCAGGTGGTATAGTGTGTGCAGGGGGGGGGTCAGTTGGGATAGTGTGTGCAGGGGGGGTCAGGTGGGAGTGTGTGTAGGGGGGGTCAGGTGGGATAGTGTGTGTAGGGGGGTCAGGTGGGATAGTGTGTGTAGGGGGGGTTCAGGTGGGATAGTGTGTGTAGGGGGGTTCAGGTGGGATAGTGTGTGTAGGGGGGTCAGGTGGGATAGTGTGTGCAGGGGGGTCAGGTGGGATAGTGTGTGCAGGGGGGTCAGGTGGGATAGTGTGTGTAGGGGGGGTCAGGTGGGATAGTGTGTTTAGGGAGGACAGGTGGGATAGTGTGTGTAGGGAGGACAGGTGGGGATAGTGTGTGTAGAGGGGTCAGGTGGGATAGTGTGTGTAGGGGGGGGGTCAGGTGGGATAGTGTGTGTAGGGAGGACAGGTGGGATAGTGTGTGTAGGGGGGGTCAGGTGGGATAGTGTGTGTAGGGGGGGTCAGGTGGGATAGTGTGTGTAGGGGGGGTCAGGTGGGATAGTGTGTGTAGGGGGGGTCAGGTGGGATAGTGTGTGTAGGGGGGGTCAGGTGGGATAGTGTGTGTAGGGAGGACAGGTGGGATAGTGTGTGTAGGGGGGGGGGGGTCAGGTGGGATAGTGTGTGTAGGGGGGGTTAGGTGGGGGTAGTGTGTGTGTGTGTGGGGGGGTTATTGCAGGCAGAGGGGGGAACTGTATTACTATGGTGGGTACAGCAGGCACATTATTACTATATAGGCACAGGGCACAGCAGTGGAGGCATTTTACTACGGAAAACACACAGCAGGAGACATTATTACTATATGGAGGGTACAGCAGCAAGCATTATTACTATATTCTTCCTAGTAGCATTTTAAGTTTAGATTTTTGCCTCAGGCAGTGGAACAACTAGAATGGTCCCTGTATGCAGTCAAAGATGATCTTTGAAAAAGCTATAATTTATAAGATATAAAGTTATAAACTGCAAGCAGTAAGAATGTATTCTAAAACAACATCACCTGTATTTGCGCTTCTGCGTCTCTTGTTGAAATATTGAAGGTGCTAACAGTAGATCCAGAGCGAGATCTCTTCTCCTGCCTCAAAATCTCTGGGCCAGCACTAAAGGAGTGTCTCATCTGAGTCTGGTCAACAAGATGTTGGGGCCTTTGTGGCATAGGTGAGTCCTGCCCTCTTGAAGATAACATTTCTCCTTTTTTATCCAATTTTGTATCTTTAACAAACGTAGTCAAGTTATGCTGCTGCTTTCTCTTTTTGTATTCGGTCATGAGTTTGGCTATTGTTTTATCTGTAGCTATGGTATAGATTTTGTTGCCTGCATTCTCCCACCATTCCTTCTTTCTGCCTTGATCTCTTTTCTCTAGCTTGGGACTTTGTGGCATTGCTGTAGCAAACCCTCTTGGTGGTACACTATCGATAAGATCCTTATTGAAAAATCGGTCATCTTCAGATGGTGTTTCTTTGCCCGAGAGACCTCCGGTTGATGGAGTTGAGGTTTCTGAATGAAATGATGGTAGGATGAAGAAAGGATCACCCTTAATACATGGGTGATCATCATTATTCTCCAGGTCCAGGTGCATCTGAATGTAGTTATTACAGAGTTCCATGCACAACTTGTGAAGTCTTTTAACCAACCAAGCCCAGTCTGCATTACTGACCGGCTGAACACTCAGAGATGGAACCCGAGCCCTCCATTGTCGTTTTTCCTTCCCTCTTGGAGGACTGACTTGAGCAGTTTCTTCAAATATATCTTCATCCTCTGATGAACACTGTTGGGAGGAATCCGTACTATGCTCATCCTCTTCAAAAAAGTATCTTCTTCACAATGTCAGCAGTGATGTTATCCTGATTGGTCAACAAGGCACAGATCAAGGCCTGAAAGTAGATGTTAAAGCTCATTGCCGACTGCCGATAAAGATTTGCCGCTCCGCCAATGCGGAAACTTTCATAAGCAAGCATTTCAAACCAGGACGGGCATCGAATTCCCTGGCTGTCCTATAGGAGTCCAATAATAGATCAAAAATAACAGCCAAGTTTTGCATTGAAATGTATCTTAGAAATCCAACCGTTTTAGCTTCGGGAGGAGGAGCCGATTTATCCTCGGTTACTGTAGCGCATTTTACAAATTCCTCCAACAGAACGTCATATAGGTTTTGTAGCAGAACTTGGTGAGACAGTAAACTGACTACAATTGTCCTAAAAGGAATACTTGAAGACAGACAGAAAAATAGTGTTAGAAACGGTAAGCAGTACTAGTTCAAATTATTGTATTTTTCGCTTTAAAGACACACTTCTCAGCAAGAAAGTATCTTGTTAAAGTGCCTGCATCTAATATTCCCGACAATATCACACCACCCCGACTCCAGTGACTGATAGCTATACAGTTCTCTCCCCTTTCCTGCCAGACACTGATCAGTGAGATCTGTGAGACAGAATCTGGAGGTGATGTGAATCACCTCCAGATTTCTGTATGTAGAAGCCACATCTGAGAACTTAATCAAAACGGGAACTAAAAGGACCTTTTCTTTCAATGCCAACCCATACTGAAAATGAAGACAGTGAGGTCTATGAAAATCCATCTTCCGAAATCCCAAGCAATAACCAAATATAGCACACATATGCAAGACCTGTCAATGGGTCTCTACTCTAGTTAATAGAGGGAGGACCACTCTGAGCTAAATCGATATGCTCAAGTAGGGCTAAAACATTTGTCCCTTTGATCATAGGCTTTAAATTCTCTTCCCACAGGCCACATTTCAAAAATCCAAAGACGCTGAGATATCAGGAGTTGGTGGAATCCAGGGAGTGCTAAAACAGAACTTAAAGGCCATTTTTAGGGCCCTATTACACCAACAGATTATCTGACAGATTTTTTTAAGCCAAAACCAGGAATGGATTTGAAAAGAGGAAAAATCTTAGAGTACTATTACACCAACAGATCTGACGAAAGATTATCTGCTAAAGATTTGAAGCCAAACCCAGGAGTGGATTTGAAAAGAGGAGGAATCCAGTCTTTCCTTTATGACCTGTTCTCTGTTTATAGTCTGTTCCTGGGTTTGGCTTCAAATCTTTGGCAGATAATCTGTCATCAGATCTGTTGGTGTAATAGTACCCTTAGTCTTTCCTTTATGACCTTGTCCCTGTTCATAGTCCATTCCTGGCTTTGGCTTAAAAAAATCCTGTCATTTAATCTGTTGGTGTAATAGGGCCGTTAGAATCTGGCAGCCAGTGGGGAGAATTTGATAAAAAGTCCAAACTTACCTCTCTCCGTGCCCGCAGAGAGTGGCAGGATCGGCTTCGGGACCCCTGCTTGAAGGCATGTTTCCCCAAGTTGTGATGACTTCACAATTTGGGGGAAAATACCTGTCCCGGCTGATGAATTGGCTGAGTGGCCAGTCCATCAGCCAGATCATGACATGTGCAGTGCCAGAAATCCTACAGCCTGGCGGGGGTCCTGAGGCCGGCCCCGCCACTCACCGCAGGCATGGGGAATGGTGCTTGCCCCTGCAGGATTTTAAAAATGGCCGGATTTCTTCTTTTATGTAAAGACCCTGCCAAACATCCCCAATATGTCATCCTCCAGGACCCCAGAGTATGAGAGTATAGCAGAAACTGTAATCAAATGTGAATGCTGTGGTGTTGGGTAATACTTCTGCACTCATCCAAGTATTTAATCACATAATATATACAATTTGTGTTACATTAAAGGGTTTACATTTTTATAGTGTGACTCCCTTCACCACTGCTGATCAGCAGACTGAAGGGGCTTCACAGATGAACAGGAAAAAACGAAAAACCCGTAGGGCAGTTTGTCTTTCAGCTGACTGATGAGGAACTGGCTCCATATATATATATATATTATATATATATATATATATATATATATATATATATATATATATATATAGGTTATGGACCACCATGTGTATCAGTCAATGCACAATAAACATTTATTCTACTATTCTTCTATTCAACACTATAAACAATATACAAAGATGAGGTGAGCACATTTTAGGCTAGGTTCACACCAGCGTTTTACCCTCCTCCCAAATCTGTTTCTCTTTTCTGTTTTGATAACAGAATCAAAACCTAGCGGATCCGTCATACTCCACATTAATTTCAATGGGTTTTTATTGTGCTCCATTTTCATCCCTGTTTCGTTTTTTTGGACATCAAATAATATGAAACACCAACGGAAAGTGCACATACGTTTTATTTTTACATTACAGTCAATGATGATGGATCAAAGCAGAAGGTATTTCTGTTCATGTGCACTAGCAAGGTATCCGTCACCATCAGTTTTTTTCACTGAACATGTGCAGAAGAGAAACCAGGAAGGAAAAAAACGGATAGCAAACGGATGCCGACTGAAGAAAACAGATGGACAAGTGTCATTTTTTTTTTTTTTTAACATGGACGGAAATGTTCCAGAATGAGACAAACGCAGATGTGGACCCAACCTTTAGTGTATCTGCATGTAACTACAAAATGTCACAATGCAATAGCACCATGCAAGATAAAGACCTTACCCCAGCTTTCTGTTTAGTAGAACAGCGTTAGTTATAGGCAGGAAAGAAAAAAGCAAAGTGTTAGAGGCTGTACATGCAAGAAATACACTGATACACATAGCAAAAGACAACAGTGGTAACTTCAACCGGTGAGAAAAATCCATATTGTGGTAAATATTTGTGATAAAAGTATTTTAGGAGTGATACCTTTATTGGCCAACAAAAAATTTTAGAATTGTGCACTTTCGGAATTCAAAAGATCCCTTCGACAGAAAAGTTCCCAAGTCATTCATTCATGAACTTGTCTGACGAAGGGAATCTTTTGAATCCCCAAAGCTCACAATTCAAACATTTTTTGCAGGCCAATAAAGGTATCACTCCTAAAATACTTTGATCACAAATATTTACCACGATACAAAGCCTGATCATAAACACAACACATAAAGAACAGAGGACATATGTGTTTACAGTACAGAAATGTCCCCTGTTGTCCTGCAGAAAGCATGCTTAAAGGCAACAGTGATTCAACACTAAGACTATTTATGTGAAATACAGTAAAAAATAATTGATCACATGACAGAAATTTCCTTCCTTATGATTTAGCAAATATGCTGCCAATTTAGCAAGCTTTCCCACTTAGGCTAGGTTCACACTGCGTTTTCAGCATCCGTTTAACGGATCCGTTTTTTGCACAAAACGGATGCATTTGTGTGCATCCGTTTTTGATCTGTTTTTCTATTGACGCACAATAAAGTACTGTTGACAATACTTTTTGGACCGTTAAAAAAAACGGATCCGTAAACGGATGCTGAAAACGCAGTGTGAACCTAGCGTTACAAAGAATGAAGATGTGTGTAATGTGGTAGGTAACTTTAACTGTGAGAAACAGAATCTATAAAAAAGTGTTTCAGAAAATCGCATTGTATAAATTTTAAATTAATTAGCATTTTACCAGCAAGAATTCTGGCTTTCACTCAGACCTGTTAGTTTCTCTATAAGAAGTTCCTCCTACTCTGCACTCATTACCTGTAATAACTGAACCTGTCTAAACTTGTTACCTGAATAAAAAAAACCCGTCCACATATTTATTCACCTCTCCACCATGGCCAAGACAAAAGAGATGTCTAAGGACATCAGGGAAAAAAACTGTACACTTGCACCTGGCTGGAATGGGCTACAAGACAATAGGCAAGCAGCTTGGTGAGAAGGCAACAACTGCTGGTTAAATTATTAAAGATTATTAAGAAGAAACACAAGGTGACTCTCAATCTTCTTGGTCTATGGCTCTATGCAAGATCTCGCCTCATGGGGGAAGGATGATTCTGAAAAATCATTTGGCCAACAACCCCCTTCCATCAGTAACAGCATCGAAGATGGGTCATGGCTGGTTCTTTCAGCCTGATAATGACCTAAAACACAGCCAGGGCAACTAAGAACCGGCTCAGTAAGAAGCATTTCAAGGTCATGGAGTGGCCTAGCCAGTCTCCACACCTGAACCAAATAGAAAATCATAGGAACTTATTGTTGCCAAGCGAGGGCCTGAAAGATCTGGAGAAGATGTATATGGAAAAGTGGGACAAAATCGATGTTGCAGTATGTGCAAACCTGATCGGGAACTCCAGGAGACGTCCGACGTAAATGGAAACAAAAGTTTCTGGGCCAAATATTATGTTCTATTTTTTACTACTGTATCAAATACTTATTTCATGAAATAAAAATAAATGAATGTACCTAGAATAAAAATTACAAAACTCTGCATTCTCTGTAGGAGGGAAAACTTGAAAAATTGGCAGCGTATCAAATGCTTATTTTCCCTACTAGATCATTCCATTGACCCACTGTTTGCTGCCATAAGAAAACCAAAATTGCAAAAGTAGCACCTACTGTATCATGCACTTATGCAAGGAATGTTCTAAAGTTACATATACTGTACTACCTATTGGGGCAAAAGCAATTATAGCACAACAGATCCAAGACAACTAAAATTCAAATATGTATAAATGTACAGAGAGCAAAAAAGAAGCGTACGGCTATTTAAAAAAACTCATGTCAGAGTAGCAAGATAACGTAAACTATACAACACAAAAAAGTATGTATGCAAACAATTGGTGATGAATGGAAAATAACCACCAGATACCTAGCCTTGACTCCAATATCATCCTGCTGTGGCATATATGGCACCCCAGGGTAGTATTAATATTAAAACCTATGTAGTGTACCTGAGTAAGCCTGTCATTAAATGTGCAGAACGCTCTGTAAGTTAAAGCTGTCCATGTAAATCCATTTATTTAGCCACCTTGCATTCTTCTTCTGATATGTTGCTCCCACTGTTTACGGCTCATTTTCTAGGTTACTGACTACTCTGAGATAGGAATACCCCTTTAACCCCTTTAATTATTTAGGTGGCCATGTAGTTTTAGTAAGCAGTGCGTGTGTGTTTAAAGGAAACCCGTCATCAGGTGCAGAATGAGTTTTTTTACATGTAATGTCTACATATACTGCGCCTCCAGCAGGACCCCTCAGGTATAGACCGGGTTGTGACATCGGTTATTTTAGAGAGGAATTGAAGCCTGCCTGATCTACTAAATTGAGAGAAATAGCACTGTATGACCGGAGTTGTCCTTTAAGACCAGGGTACAAGTACGCCAGTCTTTATATATGTGATATTGATATTGAGGTGTGGCTGACCCCTTTATTTATTAACATCAACCAAAAAGAAACAAAGTCAGATATGCAGATGTGGTTTTCTAAACACTTGTAATGTAAGACTGCATTATGTGACTAGTCTGAGGTATCTACCATCTGCTGAATATATAGATGACAAGGTTATGCTACATCTTTTGGGATTGATTCTGTCAGGCTTAGATATTAACTAGTGGTGAGCTAGCATACTCGTCCGAGCTTGGTACTCGATCGAGTATAAGGGTACTCGATGGTACTCGTTACTCGGACGAGCATCTCGCGATACTCGAGAAAATCTCATCACCCGTTTCCTGTAAGTTTGGGCGCTAATTCTCAGCCAATAAACATGCAGGAGACTCTTTGGTGCATCCTGAGATCATGTAGCAGCGATTGGTTGGCCAGATCAGATGACCCTGCCAACTCGGCACCGGCAGTGCTCGCTTTAGACGTGTGCTGGAAGAGATCAGGGACAGAGCTGCTGCTGGTCACGGAGAGCGTCAGTGTAAGATTTAGCTTTCCAGTAGGGGGTTAGTAGGTATTGTAAGGGGGTATCACAGCCTGTATCTAGGTCCAGCCAGTACCAGATTGTACCGTACAGCCCCCCCCCTAAACTCATGGGGACTACACTGTATTGCTGGGATTTCTAGTACATCCTGCATAGAACTTCACTGCTCATTGTAAGGGGGTATCACAGCGTGTATCTAGGTCCAGCCAGTACCAGATTGTACTGTACCCCCCCCCTAAACTCTTGGGCACTACACTGTATTGCTGTCAGAGTGTGTGTGTATAGTTCCGGCCAATACCAGATTGTACCGTACAGCCCCCCCTAAACTTGTGCGGACTACACTGTATTGCTGGGATTTGCAGTACACCCTGCATTTAACTTCACTGCTCATTGTAAGGGGGTATCACAGCGTGTATCTAGGTCCAGCCAGTACCAGATTGTACCGTACAGCCCTCCTAAACTAGTGGGTACTACACTGTATTGCTGGGATTTGTAGTACACCTGCATAAAGTGTCAGTGCTCATTGTAAGGGGGTGTCACAGAGTGTGTATTAGTCCAGCCACTACCACATTGTATTGCACAGCCCTACGGCTGTGGAGGAGCGGGACTGGTTGCCCGGGGCCTGCCGATCGCGCCCCCGCCAAACAGCCAGCTGTTTTATTTATTTATTTTGTCTAGCCGTGGCCGGGGCCTCACCACCCCCGGTCGAGAGGCATCAGGTGTACCCTTGAAGGTGACTGACAGCTGGCCAAACAGATTGTACCGTACAGCCCCCCCAAAACTCGTGGGGACTACACTGTATTGCTGGGATTTGTAGTACATCTCACATAGAACTTCACTGCTCATTGTAAGGGGGTATCACAGCGTGTATCTAGGTCCAGCCAGTACCAGATTGCACCATACAGCCCCCCAAAACTTGTGGGAGCACAAGTATTTTTCCTGATTTCTGTATTTCATACGCAAGGCCTATCTAAGTTCCATACTGTGCAGTGTCCATAGAATGGTGAACCCCAGGGGTAAGGGTCGAGGACGAGGTCAAACTCAAAACAACGGTGGGGGGAGAAGTGGAGAGTCACATGATGCAGGGAATGTTAATCCAATTTCATAGTCAAATTCAATTTAACTTCCTTGTCTTGTCCATTTCGAACCAAATTATCTGTGGATGTCATCTTATCTTAGGGGTGTCCTCTGCCATCCTTTCACCAGTACCTTCTACCTTTTTTCGATGTTGTAGCCGTTTTCAAGGCAGGATTGACCAGAGCAGTAATTGACATCCATGTTGACTACTGGTGTGCCTGCCCTTGCCTCCCTGTTGGTTACTGCTGGGCCTTAACTGGCATCCATGTTGACTACTGCTGATTACTGGTGTGCTTGCCCTTGCCTCCATGTTGGCCACTGCTTGGCCTTAACTGGCATCCATGTTGACTACTGGTGTGCCTGCCCTTGCCTCCATGTTGGCTACTGCTGGGCCTTAACTGGCATCCATGTAGACTACTGCTGGGCCTTTACTGGCATCCATGTTGACTACTGCTGTGCCTGCCCTTGCCTCCATGTTGGCTACTGCTGGGCCTTAACTGGCATCCATGTTGACTACTGCTGACTACTGGTGTGCCTGCCCTTGCCTCCATGTTGGCTACTGCTGTGCCTTAACTGGCATCCATGTTGACTACTGCTGGGCCTTTACTGGCATCCATGTTGACTACTGCTGACTACTGTGGTGCCTGCCCTTGCCTCCATGTTGGCTACTGCTGATCCTGCCTGGCCTCCATGTTGATTACTGTTGCTCCTGCCTGGCCTCAATGCCATGCAGTGTTTGGCCTAATTTTGGGGAGGCTCACTTGCTTCCTCACACACTTTTAATGGTTCTCTGTGAGCTCATAGCCATGCTAGGTCTGGTATAATTTTTGGAAGGCTGACTGGCTACCGCTTCTACCTTGTTCACTCTGTCTTCACTGCTATGCTGTGTCAGGCTGAATTTTTGGGTGGTTCATGATATGCTACCTCTGTTTTAATGGTTCCCTGTGTTCTCCCTGCCATGCTGTGTCAGGCTGAGTTTTCGGGTGGTCCCTATGCCTACCTCTGTTTTAACCAGGCTGTTGCACAGAATTAGGCATAATGGTGCCATTAGGCAGCCTCAGAGGCATGCATACATGCTGCCCCTGCTGTTTCCTGTTCATTTCCGTTGTGTTTCCATCAATTTCTGAGGTTGACAGGTTTTCACACGACCTTCTCTCTAGCGAACTTGAGTCTCCTGCAAAAAAGCTTGAGTCTCCCATTGACTTCAATGGGGTTTGATACTAGAAACGAGCACTTGAGTATCGGGAAATACTCGTCTCGAGTAACGAGCACTTGAGTATCGGGAAATACTCGTCTCGAGTAACGAGCACCAGAGCATTTTAGTACTCGCTCATCACTAGTATTAACCTGTCTGCATTCCAGCATTACCTTTTCTGTATGTGTCCATTGGGCTTCTCATCTGGAGGCAGCTCGATAATAAGAACACACGACTGAGCATGCTCAAATCCCTCCCTGTTGTTGGGGGTTTTCGGTGAGCACTGAGCATCCAGCATGAACACCTGTCAGTGAAAAAAAACATAATTTAAAGTAAGGTTCCTTTAAGCTCTTCTAGACAGGTTGGCTCATTCCCGATAACTAATCCTAGTGATAGGAGCAACATGTGTTTGTTAGCTGACTGGGTATGTTGTGCAGGCAATATTGTTTTCTTTCACACCAACTGGTGTCAGAAGTAAAATACAAATCTGTATAACTTTCTATTTAAAAATCTTCCAGTACTTATCGGCTTCTGTATGTCCTACAGGAAGTGGTGTATTCATTCCAGTCTGACACAGTGCTCTCTGCTGCCAACTCTGTCCATGTCAGGAACTGTCCAGAGCAGGAGAGGTTTTCTATGGGGATTTGTTCCTGCTCTTGACAGTTCCTGACATGGACAGAGGTGGCAGCAGAGAGGACTGTGTCAGACTGGAAAGAATACCCCACTTCCTGCAGGACATACAGCAGCTTAAGATTAAGTAGAAGTAATTTAAAAATGTATATAGCGTTCTGACACCAGTTGATTTGAAAGAATGTGTTTTGTCAGAGAGTACCCCTTTAAAATAGTTGTTATAGGCCACACATCACTCCTAGTAAATGGGGATGTGGGCCGAAAAGGACGACAATATAGGGCCGCATGAACAACCATTGGATCATTTATGCAACCCTTTCATTTCTCCATTGGCCGGGGCATGCTCTCTGAGCCGCTGAGATCTCTAACTCTGTCTGTCCAAAAGGGCCCTTGGGAAAGTCAGCTGATATTACATTGTTCATTTAGATATTAATGTGGTGTTGCATGGGAAATTATGATATTTTGCATAGAGCCATTTTAGGTCATCTCTGCAAGCTCCTAGGGCTTTAGAGAAAACATGTATTTACCTTTCGGGATAGTTCTGGCTTTTCGGTAGTTTTCTGGTGTTATCAACAAGTGATACATAAATTATACATCATGGGAAGGAGAGCAGCACTCTAAATGAATCATCTCATCCACTTTACATTTACTTCAAAAGTGTTATTAAATTTTCATTCCCAGTGAGCATCGTAACCGGCTTCTGCCATAAACTGATTTTTCATTTCCAGGCCAGGAGCCAGTCTACATGGTCACGAGGATAGGAGAGCCTACAGAGAGCCTACAACTAGGTTTGCCTCCCCTATTAGATTGCTGAATAGGGGAGGCAAAGGAGTAAGGAACTCTACTTTTAGTATCTTCATTAGCTGTTCCATTGTCCAGGAAAATCACTTTTATTCAATGTGCAAATTAGCTGTAAGGTGCTACTAGGGGTGGGGCATGACTGCCTGCCCAGATTCCTTCCATCCCAAGCCATGACTGACAAACAGAAAAAGTTGGGTAGAGATGAGCAAACTGAATATTACAAACTGAGATTTGTTCTAAAAGTTCCAAAAGTTTAGTTTGGTACCTTTTGGAAAGTTTTGTTGCAAAGTTTGGAAAAATGTTTGTAAAGACGACAACAGCCCAATAAAATGCTCATAAAACTAAAACAAGGTTATGCTCACCTGTCCACGCTCCTCTTGATGTCCTCCTACAGGTCTCTGGTGTCTCCAGCTGCCTCCAGCCCGCTCAGCCAATCACTGACTGAGATTGAAAAAGTGCTGCGGCCAGGGATTGGCTGACCAGGCCGTCACTCCAAAGACAACAGTGACAACCCACTTAGCCAATCACTAGCCATAGCCCAGTCTCATTCAGTAATTGGTTAACCGGGCTGAAGGTTGCTGCGGGGGACACCAAAGGCTGTAGAAGACAAACACGAGGAGTGTGGACAGGTAAGTAGGCGTAAGTGAACTTGATGAACCACACTAAAACAGCTAAACACCTGTAAATTATTTAGCTGTCTTAGTGCGGTTCATTTAATATTTGGTTAAACCCAAATTTCTCTTAAAATTCAGTGAACCTGCAGAACTGAACTGTTGAAAAATTTGCTCACCTCTACAGGAAGGCATAGCAGTGCACAGAGCGATAAAGCCACACCCCCAGTGCACCTAACAGCTAATCTGTATATTGAATAAGGGTACTATTACACCAAGCAATTTTTCGACGACTAGCGATTAACGATAAACGATCTTAAATGACCGCTAAGGCAAACGACCCGAAATCGTTCACCCAATTACACGGAACGATGATCGTTATTTATAATTGTTCTTGCGGTCGTTTAGTCGTCGCTATTGCGTACGTTTCAGCTGCGAATTCTTATTCCACCGAACAATGTGCGAACGATCAAACGATAAAAATAGGTCCGGATCCTATTTAACAATCAACGATTTCTCGTTGGTCGTTTAATCGTTTCCTGCTATTACATGAAACGATTATCGTTCAAAACCGAACGATTTAACGATTTTATTGAACGATAATCGCTCCGTGTACTACCACCCTAAGTCAATGAAAAACAAAGAGGCTGATTAAGGTACTAGGTAGCGTTCCTTACACACTTACCTCCCCCTAATCAGCAATCCAAGCAGTCAAACCTGGTGGTAGAATCCCTTTAATCTTATTTGCTAGATGTATAACTTGTGGGTCCTCACCTGTTGTGTCATAGCCCGGATTCTCCAGTATTCGGCTTCTGCATTGGGGGATAAAGAGGGTGCAGCCACCTTCACTTCACAGGCGTCTCCTGAAAAACTTTCGGAGCCACTATGGAAATAACCTAATAGATTCTGAAAGGATGATGGACCTTTAGTTACACGTTTACGGTAGTGACCCAGTTCATCTGAACAAAATATATAACATTTCTAATGCCTTACCTTCATTGGTTCCAACGTAGCAGAAAATGCATCCTGCAAAGCACAGCAAGCCAATCGCCACATCTCCTCTGTAAAGACTGGCCCTGCAGTTACCAATACATATCTAACAACAAAGAACAAGACGGTGGAATCAGATCAGTGTGAAAACACCCATAAAAAGTAAATATACATGTGTGTATTGGACCCACTGTGAATATCTGACTACCATTCACTTATCAAGTAACACCTACCTAATACAGGAGCAGCCCACCCGAGAGATGGTTTCAGTGGGTTCAGCCACACACGATACAAGCAGCTTAAATAACTCTTTTAGCATTGTATTGATCATATTCTCATATCCAATATCTGCAATAAAGAAGAACAATCCTAAACATGTACAGTAACTCACTAAAGTATAAAAAGCATGACTGGCAATGGCGGGACACTAAGGCCCTAATCATATTCATTCACTGACAACCGATACATTTCCATGGCTGCGTTCACCCGTATGTATGCATTTACAGGGCCGGGATCCGTTCCGCAAAATAAAAAAAATATATAAATAAAAAATTTTTTTTAAAAAAGGACAGGTCCTAGTGGAGTCCACTATTCACTGTGATGCTGCCATGCTAGCTACTGCAGAAAAGATATTTTAGAGCAGGCAGTGACGTTACCAGGATCGTCCAGTAATCTGTCAATGGAAACTGTGTTATGATACAATATCTAAGCAATACTTTCCATGGTTTCTGCCTTGTGGGTGCCTTTTTATCACTGGGATTTTCCTTACATACCGAGGACTGTGATGCAATTGTAACTTTTACATTACTATTAATAAAAACAATTTTTAAAGGGAGTGATATGCCCATGTGTTTTGGAATACTTCGAAGAAGCAGTTAAAGCAAAAGTACCACTTCAATCTGTACATTAATATTTTATATGACCTGCTGCGCAGGATCTGAATGCGCAGTCTGTTTTTCAAAACCTGGTTCCTGTGCTCTGCCATTTTCTATGGGTGCCAATGAGGTCACCTGGTGCAGTGGAGGCCGCACAGCACACCTAGTGCATCGATATCTCTTCCCCTGGGTGACGTGTGCCTTCTGAATAAAGTCTGACCATGGCCTGGCTCTTCCACAGTGCATCACCCAGGAGAGGGGATATATAGTTGTACTGTGCATGCTGGGCCCGCCTCTAGTGCACCAAGCAACCTCATTTGCATATATAGAAGACAGCACAGTTCTCAGGAACCAGGTGGCGGTTTGAAAAATGGAAGACGCCATCAGAATCTGTTTGGCGGCACCCATCAGGTCCTGTAGAGATTTATTTACAGATTGAAGTGGTACATTCACGGATATGAAGATCCAGCTTCCTGGATAGAGGTCGAGGGATGACTTGTGATTCCACTGCATCACTAAGAATTCTCCCAATTTACCTATATACCTATATGGCTAACTTTACAATCACAAATCATTTCTGTGCTAGTGGAGAGTATCAAGGGATGTCAGATTTCCTATGGAGCCGCACTACTTCCATGACAGCAGAGACCAGGCACAGATTCAGATAGCTTATCCATTGACACAATAGAGGCACCAGTAATCTGATTACTCAGCTGCTATTTTACCTATCACCAAAATTACTGCAGCTGGTGTGGGGTGCTTTTCAGATGTTGGAATGACATTAAGGAATTACTAATAATGGAAAATATCCACTACCAAGCAAAAGAGCACTGTGTCAGAATGGAAAGAATACACCACTTCCTGCAGGACATACAGCAGCTGATAAGTACTGGAAGACTGGAGATTTTCAAATAGCAGTAAAATTACAACTCTATATAACTTTATGACACCAGTTGGTTTGAAAGAAAAAAAAAAATCTCTGAAGATTAATCCCTTTAAAGGCTTTGTACACCTGTGAAAACCAGGTTTTTAAATCTTGCTTTGTAGGTATGGTACAAAGAACATTTTCTCCATTAGACAAGGTCTATCTGATAAATGTTGTGTCTTTCTTTCAACAGCAACTACATAGTAGAAAATTCTGAATGAAGACTACTAAGTCGCTTGGCGTTATGCAGGATTACAAAAACAAAACAGAAATCTTCCAGAAACAGCGCTACTTTGGATTGAAGTTTGTGTGTGGTATTGCAGCTGGGTTCCATTGAAATTAACATAAGGGAGTTGTAATACGACTCACAACCTCAGGACAGGTGTGGTGTTGTGCTTTGAAGAAAGCAGCTATGTTTCTCTAATCCTGGATAACCCCTTTTATTCTGGAAACAAAACAATTCAGTGCAAATATCTCCATAGCTTTAAAAGAAGAAAAGTACAGCAAGTGAGCAAAAGTCATGGCAACAGATAATGCTTTCTATACGTGAAAAGATTTTACCTGAGTTTATGAAGCTTTGAATGTGTTCGACCACTAATTCACAAGACAAGCCAATTGCGTGTTTGAAATTTGCAGAAGCTGCATCCCAATATACATGATCACCCTGACTGCGACCCAGCCACATGGACATAACAGGTAAGAGCAGATGGACAACTGCATAGATAGCAAAACCAGGGCCTGCAAGAGAAAAGTAACCAGTGAACATGAGCAGCCAGACACTACTGAAAACCAAATATACAGGTAAGAGAGAGTCAAGATTTTCCTATTTCTCACAATATATAGGTAATCCAGAAATGCTGCAATGCTGGAAAGCTTTTTAGGTGTTGGGCAGCGCATGTTTACACTACAATGACACGCAGCACTAAATAAAGCTTTAATCCGCCTTAGCATGGTCCCCATGTTCTTGATGTACCTAAGGGTTATTTTATTATGGGAATACATTTACCTGGCACTTTGGCAACTTCCCTTAATAACTCAAAAAGTAGATCCAGAGTGGGTGGTTGGTGCTGGCGGGGACAATTCGAAACAGCAGCTGTAAGTTGTTCTAAAAGGTTTATCCATACGTCAATAAGTCCTAAAAGGAACATATACAGTCACTTCATGTAACTTTACATATGCATGCAACAGGAAAAGGGAGCTATAGAAAATGTTAGCTTATTTTCACAAAGCATATTTTTTGCAGAATGTAATACCTGTCCTAGTTTATTAAATGGGAATATGCACACTAGTTCACACTGGAAACTGTGCTATGGTTTTTCCCCCCTTGTAGACAATACATTGGGTGGCTGTGATGGAAGACATAGGCCTAGGGCCTAAGGCTGTATCCATGTTCTCCCAGACTCCCTGGGGCTGCATCTAACATCTTTAGCCACCGCTAATCAAATGCTGACTAATCAGACTCAAGCATGCTCCTCTATTACCAACCAGCCCGGAGGGATATCTGGCTAGTCCTGTGTTTTGAGACTCTTCAATGAGGCTCCACGGGCTTCTCTTTTGCATATTTAGGTTTCCCAGGGGGCAATGCACCTAGGACTTCTGTGCATTGAGCGCTTTCACTAGCAGCCGGCAGTGTTGTCGTTTGGCTGGTCTCCCTGAGTTCAGCAATCTGTTTCTCTTATGGCTCTACTAGGCATTGCTCCCACCTAGCCAGATTCCTGCTTCACACTGATGAGGGGCAACACCCCGAAACAGCTGTATGTGGATGGTTACCTAGCCTTGGTTTATCCCTTGTCATTACATTGACTTATAGGGCCACTTAATATGGTAGTTTTGGTGGTTTCCTAACAGGAGATGCCCCTTGGCTGGGTCCTTCCCGGAGGATATCTGGCTAGTCCTGTATTTTGAGACTCTTCAATGAGGCTCCACGGACTCCTCTTTTGCATATTTATGTCAACCAGCCCTAGAGTCACTCAGTCTTGGGGTTGTCCTTCCTGCCTTTCCAGCAATCTCTTAAATCTGAGAGTAGCACATGGAACAGGTGACTTGTATTGCCTCAGATAACACGATATAGGCACAGGCGCACTCCCTCTCCCTGAACTTACCAAGGCTCCCAGTCCATGTTGGGACTCCTGAGTGGCCAACCAGACAAATTTAAACTTTCATGACTTAGCTTACTGTCTGCAGGAGAGGTATAGGGTTTTTTGTGCTTAGTGTTGCATCTTAGAGGCACCAGCCTATACCCATTGTGACCTTCAATGAAGTCAACGCATAAAAATTTTTAAAGGGATTTTTTTTCTTGCAGCTATCCTATAGTACATATGATACATTGTTTTTTATATTGGTTTTCCTGGAAATGATTACAGAGTCTGATCACCATGTTACTTTTATTGTAGGGTTCGTTATGGATTATTCATTGCTGTCACGTAATGTAAGAAGTCATGTAATACATATTTCATAAACATACACTCACATTTTTACTATCAATTTGGGTCTTGTATATCAAAACTGTCTAAAAGGGAAATTATCTTTCTTGCTGATAGAAAGTCCTATATATAGAAAGCAGAACACAGGACCTGGATGTGGGTATCCCTGTGAAGCAGGAAGAGAATTAGACCATACGCATATTGACGTAGCTTTGTGCATTAGAAATGTTATGGATAAACTTACCGGTGTCATCATCAAACTCCGAGAACACAGCATCAATGCCATCTTCACTGCTCGCTGATCTTTCTTGAACTCGGCGAGGCAAACTGTTCAGGCGCCCACACAAGAAGATCGGTTTCATTGGCATCTTGTAGATTTTAGCCAGTAGCTTATGTTAAATAAACCACGGTTATGTTACTATGTGGTTGCCCTTTATAGAGACATGCACTGTAAAGTATCGAATGTGTGGTGCAGCTTGGAACTAAGCCTTATAATATTTATTTATTTATATAGCATAATTATACTCCTCAGACCTGTATAAGCCTTTTGGCTGAATACAGATAACTTAGAAACTATTTAAAGGAGAACTCCGGGCAAAGTAATTTTAAGATTGCCCAACAAAAGTTATAAACATTACTAATAGACACTTGTTATGGGAAATGCACCTATAGTGCATTTCTTCTGCACTTACTACAGCATGGTGTGATCAGGTCTCTGCACTTACTACAGCATGGTGTGATCAGTCTCTGCACTTACTACAGCATGGTGTGATCAGTCTCTGCACTTACTACAGCATGGTGTGATCAGTCTCTGCACTTACTACAGCATGGTGTGATCAGTCTCTGCACTTACTACAGCATGGTGTGATCAGTCTCTGCACTTACAGGGCTCCAGACTAAAAAATTTACCTAGGAAGCCATTGGCTCCTAACCTGAAAAATTTAGGCGCCAAATAGAATATTTGGTCGCCAACATTTGAAACCAATGTAAAAGTAATGTTATGGGACTTACTGTGTGCAGAGGCCACGGCAGCCTCCTCCTCCTTTACTGTGTGCAGAGGGCCGCAGCAGCCTCCTCCTCCTTTAGATTCTCTCTTTTCTTAGTTTGAAAACGTTCAACATGGAAACTTGCAACTTGACAACCATATCCAGTCTGACAACCATATCCAGTCTGACAACCATATACAGTCTGACAACCATATACAGTCTGACAACCATATACAGTCTGACAACCATATACAGTCTGACTCAGTACTTCAGCTGCACTTGGCTAGGCCTTTTAATGAGGCTTACTCTTCTGAACTTGAACTTAAAGGGAACCTGTCGACCCCCGTGCCGGGGTGACAGGCTCCCAACCCCCCGTTAGAAACCCCCTTTACTCACTTAATCGCGCCGGGGTCCCGCTTCTGAAGATGGTCGGGTCCGGAGATCTCAGCCGCTGCAGCCCGGCGTGCGCTGAGAGATGAGTCCAACGCTCATAGAGAATGACAGGAGAGTCCAGCACTCCGTCATTCTCTATGAGTGTTGGACTCATCTCTCAGTGTGTGCGTCGGGCTGCAGCGGCTGAGATCTCCGTGACCCGACCATCTTCAGAAGCTGGACCAGGCGGGATTAAGTGAGTAAAGGGGGTTCTAACGGGGGGTTGGGAGCCTGTCACCCCGTCACCGGGGGTGACAGGTTCCCTTTAAAAGCTTTGCAACAGTCTATACATACTGAGCTAGACTTATGACTGCAGCCATAGTGACCCCCCACAAGATGTGTATATAGATAGATATATCTCTCACCTAGTGACTAATGCAAGTGACCCCCTACAATACAGACACCTGAGGGGCCCTGATAATAATAATTGTGCATATATCTATCTCCCAGTGTCTGCAGCCAGTTTGCCCCTACACTTATAGATGGCCCCCTCCCCTTATAGATGACCCTCTCTACCCCCATTTAGATGCCCCCTCTTCTCCCCCCCCATTAATAGATGCCCCCTCTCCCCCCCCCATTATAGATGGCCCCCTCCCCTTATAGATGACCCCCTCTACCCCTATTATAGATGCCCCCTCCTCCCCCGAATTATAGATGCCCCCTCCTCCCCCCCCATTATAGATGCCCCCTCTCCCGCCCCCATTATAGATGGCCCCTCCCCTTATAGATGACCCCCTCTACCCCTATTATAGGATGCCCCCTCCTCCCCGAATTATAGATGCCCCCTCCTCCCCCCCTTATAGATGCCCCCTCTCCCCCCCCATTATAGATGCCCCTCTTCTCTCCCCCCCCATTATAGATATGCCCCCTCTCCCCCCCCCCCCATTATAGATGCCCCCTCTCCCCCCCCCCCCATTATAGATGCCCCTCTCCCCCCCCCATTATAGATGCCCCCTCTTCTCCCCCCTTATAGATACCCCCTCCCCTTATAGATGCCCCCTTTCCCCCCCCATTATAGATGCCCCCTCTTCTCCCCCCCTTCCCTTGAAGATGGCCCCCTCTCCCCCCCTTGAAGATGGCCCCCTCTCCCCCCCTTGAAGATGGCCCCTCTTCTCCCCCCATTATAGATGCCCCCCCCCTTTCCTCTATGCTAAGCAATATTTAAAAAAAAACAAACACACAAACTCACCTGACAACCCGCTCCCCCGGCGATCCTCTTCTTCTTCGGACGCTGTTCCCGGCTGATGCGCAGCTGCCGAGGGTGTCCCGTCCTATCCCTGGCAGCGCGGCGCGTCAGTGAGCTCCTGTACGCCGGGGCTGTGACTTCTGACACAGGAAGCGTCTCTGACGCGCGCTTCCTGTGCCGGAAGTCAGGGCCCCAGGCAGCTCACTGATGCGCCGCGCTGCCGGGGATAGGACGGGACACCCCCGGCAGCCGCGCATCAGCCGCGCATCTTAAAGAGACAGCGCGCCGCCGCCGGGGCCAGTCGCAAATGGCGCCCAGATTAATAAATCTGGGCGCCATTTGCAAAATGTCGGTCGCATTGGCGACCATTTTGGTCGCCATCTGGAGCCCTGACTTACTACAGCATGGTGTGATCAGTCTCTGCACTTACTACAGCATGGTGTGATCAGGTCTCTGCACTTACTACAGCATGGTGTGATCAGGTCTCTGCACTTACTACAGCATGGTGTGATCAGTCTCTGCACTTACTACAGCATGGTGTGATCAGGTCTCTGCACTTACTACAGCATGGTGTGATCAGGTCTCTGCACTTACTACAGCATGGTGTGATCAGGTCTCTGCACTTACTACAGCATGGTGTGATCAGGTCTCTGCACTTACTACAGCATGCTGTGATCAGGTCTCTGCACTTACTACAGCATGGTGTGATCAGTCTCTGCACTTACTACAGCATGGTGTGATCAGTCTCTGCACTTACTACAGCATGGTGTGATCAGGTCTCTGCACTTACTACAGCATGGTGTGGTCAGTCTATGCACTTACTACAGCATGGTGTGATCAGTCTCTGCACTTACTACAGCATGGTGTGATCAGTCTCTGCACTTACTACAGCATGGTGTGATCAGGTCTCTGCACTTACTACAGCATGGTGTGATCAGGTCTCTGCACTTACTACAGCATGGTGTGATCAGTCTCTGCACTTACTACAGCATGGTGTGATCAGGTCTCTGCACTTACTACAGCATGGTGTGGTCAGTCTATGCACTTACTACAGCATGGTGTGATCAGTCTCTGCACTTACTACAGCATGGTGTGATCAGGTCTCTGCACTTACTACAGCATGGTGTGGTCAGTCTCTGCACTTACTACAGCATGGTGTGATCAGGTCTCTGCACTTACTACAGCATGGTGTGATCAGGTCTCTGCACTTACTACAGCATGGTGTGATCAGGTCTCTGCACTTACTACAGCATGGTGTGGTCAGTCTCTGCACTTACTACAGCATGGTGTGATCAGGTCTCTGCACTTACTACAGCATGGTGTGATCAGGTCTCTGCACTTACTACAGCATGGTGTGGTCAGTCTCTGCACTTACTACAGCATGGTGTGATCAGGTCTCTGCACTTACTACAGCATAGTGTGATCAGGTCTCTGCACTAACTACAGCATGGTGTGATCAGGTCTCTGCTGACACCTGCTGCTCCAGTCTGTCCCACGCTTTATTGTAGCAATGTAACAATGCTTATAGAGCATGGGTCTCCAAACTGCGTCCCTCCAGCTTTTGCAAAACTACATTTCCCATCATGCCTGGACAGCCAAGTCCAAAGCTTTAGCTGTCCGAGCATGATTGGAATTGTAGTTTTGCAACAGCTGGAGGGCCGCAGTTTGGAGACCCATGATCTAGAGACTAGAACAATCATTGAATGAAATGCTGTTTTACCTGAGAACACCTTCTTAAATAGTCCAAAGCTGGTAGGCAAAGGTCTGTGGACGATGAAGCAGATGAAGGCACGCAATCTCCAATCTCTTTGCAGTCATTCTCACCTGAAAATGATGAAGTGGAAATAGTAACATTATTGTGTGTTCCATAGAAAGCGCACTTTACTAAAGCACTCTGGGGAAAAAAATTCTCTCATATAGTTCAGATTTTAAAATCTATTGTCTTCCAGTACTTATTAGCTCATTTATGTCCTGCAAGAAGTGGTTTATTCTTTTCAGTCTGACACAGTGCTCTCTGCTGCCACCTCTGTCCATGTCAGGAACTGTCCAGAGCAGAAGAGGTTTTCTATGGAGATTTGCTACTGCTTTGAACAGTTTCTGACATAAACAGAGGTGGCAGCAAAGAGCACTGTGGAAAGAATACACCACTTCCTGCATACGTTTTTCCCAATGGAGTAATCCTTTAAGCAGGAATGTAGTAGCTGCCATTATTCTCCAAAGTCTCTGGTCTTTTTTGAGACAGCTGAGAGTAGCTGACCCAGGACAGAGCATGTCCTGTCACACATAAAAGAAAATAATTTTCTAGTGGTGTGTGTAGGAATCACATGACCCAGGTGCAGTAATAAATTGTATGGATGTAGCTGAGCCCAGATGAAACAGATTACACAACAGCAATACTAAAAGAGAGTTATAAAAACAGGGGCACAACAAATAAACTTTATAAACAGTAGTACTTTTCTGCAGATTGCTTTCATTATCTGGTTATGTTATTATTATTATTTATAATTCCCTTAATTCCAGAGTGTTATACAAGCAATAGAGGTGATAAACAGGAGCATTACAAGATCAAAACACATTATATAAAAGGTAAATGGCATACTGGTACATGAGGAAAGAGGACCCTGCCCACGAAGGCTTACAATCTACAAAAGGTTGTATAACATACATTACTGTTTATGGAATTACAAAATATTCATTTTGTATTGACTCTTATTAGGGTTCTATTACATGGAGCAATAATCTGCCAAATTAGACTGATTGCTCCATGTAATAAAGGTCAGCTGAAGAGCCAATCATCGTTTGATCGTTGTCTTTTAGCAAGTTTAAAAAATGCTGTAAAGGAGGACAAAGGGACCTGGACAGGTAAGTATAACTTTATTACTTCCTATATATACAAGGGCTGCATGGACATCGCTAACCCTATATGTTATACATACACAGCCCTTGCCATGTAATATGCGCTCGCTTACAGCAAATGTCGGCCTGTGTAATGGAGCACTTATGGTCAGTGCTTACAAGGAGGGCAGCTGTATGTGGGTGGGACTGCTGGAGCATGACTGATGGTCTCGGTTGCTGGAAGGGCCTTATTTTCATAGGTGTTTTTACTCAATTAGTGGATAGTTTTACATAGATATATTTGTTTTTGTAATCTTGTGATACATTACATCATTCTAGGTGGAGTCACAAAGTATACCCGCCATATACTATATGATATTATAAGGGCCCTATTATACCAAACGATTATTAGCCATACTTGGCCAACTACCAGTTGCTCCGCCCAATAATCGTTTGGTGTAATAGGTCATGTTAAAAGGCAACAATTAGCCGACATGCACAATGTCACCTGATAGTTGTCTTTAAACATGACCTATCACAACGTTAACAGTGATGGTCTGCTGCCCGTTTCTCCATGTAACAGCCCCTCCTGCAGCTCCCCATCTCCCCTCCCCCCACACTTATCAGCCAATATCCATTACCCAGACATAGCTTTCTGGTTGGAAGATAAACAAACTGTACCTAATCCTTTCACAAACTTCATAAGGCACATAATGTAATCAGTGGCCGCATTGGCAAAGACTTGAATGTTGTCTGTGTTCAAGAAAGCTTCAAACACATCGAACACTGGGGCCTGGCGCTTCCCTAAGAGACAAAAATCAGCAAAACAGAGACTTACATTAATATAAAATGAAAAACACCTACAAGCCATCATTATTCCAGATTACGTTAGACAACTGAGGTCAATAGCAATATAAGGAATGAAAGCGGAGTTTATTTCATCTTACTATAAGGCAGTGGGATAAATCTAAGAAGGGTACACATCTGTGCATGAGCAGATTCATACAGAAACTAATGTTTTATTCAGTCCTTAACATACCCATAGAGTATTCTCCTACAAGATATTCTTTGATATCAGACTTGCTGCTGTGGACGGTTTCCAGGGCACTAAACAGAGGGTCTCCATCCTGACTGAATCCGGGGAGAGCACACTTCTACCAAGCTCACCAATCGATGTGACCACCTAAAAGATGCACAAATACAATAACTACATTATGTTTGTACCAGGATCACACACAATTTCCTAGACATAACACTTAAAGGGTTATTCTTATCTAATAAAGTGATATCACATGGCTAGGTCAGACCTCTGCCAGCCCCAAGAATGAGGGGCTACAGCCGTGCTTCAGAACTGCACAGAGAGCAGATGAGTATGGCTATACAGGAAATCTCAGTAAGGGATGCTAAAAAGGTCCCCATACACAATATACTTTTTTTGTCAAACATACCTGCCCCCTTTGTTTTCAGAGAGATAAGCTACCGCCATTTTATCAGATTTTATCCCTTTAATATCCAGTGTAATGAAAATGTATGAAATAATTTCCCTCCAAAATCTCTGATATTAAGATCACATTAGAATTAAGCCACAGCACATAAATAATCTGCAAAACTTTGAGCCAAAAGGGTTAAGTGGTGCCCTCCTCGAAACCTTTAAATAACTAACTAAATAAACAAGTGGGAAGAAACTGAACAGAACAACAAGGGGGTATAATCTGAGGTTAGCTGGAGGAAGGTCAGAAGCAACATAAAAAATATTACTTTACTGAAAGAGTAGTAGATGCTTGGAACAAAGTTCCAGCATATGTGGTAGGTAAATCTACAATAACTAAATGTAAACCTGGCTGGGATAAACATATCTATCCCTAAGAGAATAAGGAAATACTAATAGGGCAGACTAGATGGACCGGTGGGCTTTTTCTGCTATCAATCTTCTAGGTTTCTATGTCGGGAAATCTATCCGGATTTCCTAATAAGAAATCAGTCCAGGTTTTCCTGACATGTGAAGCGGCCTTATCATATGTAGAGCACTCTGGAACCAATTGCTTTAAAAATGAATAATAATAATAATAATAATAATAATGTTTGTACCTGGTCCTGGACATCCTCGTCACATAACTCTAGCTGCATGATTCGCTCAAAAGGACGGAAAAGTGCTTCATTAAAGTGGAAATGTGGCGGCTCGTTCCAGTCAATCAGCACCTCGGTCATTATGTCGTGGATGAAAGAGACGGCTTTCTTTGAGACGCGCCTTTCTTTGTGACAAGCTGCCTGTAATACAGCAGGAAAGTGTTTTTTTGCTGCAGCAATGAAGAAATTCATACACAACAGTAGAAAAGATTTCAAAATGGGTGGAGTATATGCTCTGGTATCCCCCATATTTTGTACCTTGCCCAATGATTTGTGATATGGTAGAAGTAAATTCATCTCATGCACAGCTATCACTTTGATGCATGTTGCACCATACAAACCTCCTATCTCCCACTAGTAACAGTGACCCAATCATAGTATGAACTATTAACCACCCTGTTCTTATCACTCAGTCAGTTTACTCACATTTCCCCCCCATCTCAAGCCTTCTAATCTTAGGGTATGTTCACACTGAGTAGAATTGGTGGAATTCCGCAGTGGAGCTCTCCACCGCGGAGTCCCGACTGCCTCAGTGTCCCACAGTGTCTCTATGGGAGGGCTTGTGTGCCTTCAGCAGCTCCTAGCAATTGAACTATGTACTGCATTGATCCCTATGAATGTGATTCCTATGATCCTATGTATAGCTATTGCTATGTAGGGGGGACTACAAATTAGTGTTAAAAAAAAAAAAAAGTTTTTTTTATAAATAAAAATCCCATCCCATAATAAAAGTTTAAACATATTTTGTATCGCCGCATGTGGAATCACCTGAACTATTAAATTATCACATTTTTGATCCTGCATGGTAATCGGTCTAAGCACAAAAATCCACCGAAATGCAAAATTGCTGATTTGTGGTCACATCACATTCAGAAAAATGTGAGTAAAAGGTGATCAAAAAGTCACATATACGCAACCAACATACAATAAAAAGTACAGATCATGGCGTAAGAAATGTCACCTTAAAGTGTTATAAGGCTCAGAATAAAGATTTTTTTTTTTTTAAGTTTCAATGCTAAAACCATTCAAATAAAATTTAAGTCATATAAATTTCTTATCGTTGTAATTGTACTGACTTGAGGAACACAGATAACATGTCAGTTTTACTACAGGGAGAACAGTGTAAAGATGAAACATTCCTGAAAAAAATGCCTTTTTTTATTTCACTGCGCAAATAGTTTTTTACGGTTTCGTAGCATATTTTACAGAAAAGTTGCCATTGAGTCATTGTAAAGTACAATGGGTATCGGCAAAAAAAGTGACTGTAGGTCACTGTAGGTGAGAAAATGCAAACACTATGGTCTTGTAAACACAAGGAGGAAATGAAAGTGCAAAAAACAACATTGGCCTTGTTCAATAAACTGCAGAAGTGGATAAAGGGGGGGTTCCACCTTTATGCTTCTGCTGTCTGGGCATCACGAAAGTTATAGATTTCCAACAGCTGGAGAGCCATGGGTTGGGGAACACATACACACAAAAATAAATATGCATACACATCACACATATAATATTTTATAATAAATATGTTTATCTTTATAGTTACCTCTACAAAATGGGGGGCTACTATACTCCAACATCGCATAATGTGTAGCAGAGGACGAGATTTGCTGTGGATAATCCGTAACATGACATCACCGAGGCGGAAAAGATGCAGGGCACTCCTTTTGTCCTGAGTAGATTTAACCTCACCTGTAGAGTCAGGCAGATATTGCTGAGTTACAGAAGACAATAGTCTATTTATATTAATGCAAGAAAAGGATCTATGTCAGGGATGGAGAGAACTCATGCACTATTGTGCGCTCTGTTCATTCTGGGGAAAAGTTTTGTCCTGGTTCTAGGGAACAGTAGGGGTCCAGCCATTGGCCCCCCTACTGATTAGAGAGTTATCCCCATCACATGTATAGGAGCCAACGTCTTCATACAGGAATACCTCTTTACCTAATCGACATGAGGCTACCAGACACAGTATCAATGTAGAATTCAATGTAGAATTCATGTCAAGTAAAATGTAATTTTCTATTTTTATTCCCACAATGTTGATTTAAATCCAAATCTCAAAACAAAAGGGTGTCAGTAAGTTATACACCTTTGTAAATTACTGCTATTTCAAAAATCTCCAGTCTTGCAGTACTTAGCTGCTGTATGTCCTGCAGGAAGTGGTGTATTCTTTCCAGTCTGACACAGTGCTCTCTGCTGCCACCTCTGTCCATGTCAGGAACTGTCCAGAGCAGGAGAGGTTTTCTATCAGGATTTTCTACTGCTCTGGATATTTCCTGACATGGACAGAGGTGGCAGCAGAGAGCACTGTGTCAGACTGGAAAGAATACATTTCCTGCACCACATACAGCAACTGATAAATACTGGAAGACTGGAGATTTTTAAATAGAAGTAATTTACTAGTAAATTACAAATCTATATAACTTTCTGGCACCAGTCAATTTGATAAAAAAAATGCCAAGGTACCCCTTTAACTCTATGAGTTTAGGGTCCATTAGAATCCATTATGTGATGGTGCCAAACAGCTTTACCTGGCATTGCAAGGGAGTAATCCACAGTATCAGTGACCGAATGAAAGAGCTGAGACTGGGAAGCCTTCTTCAGCTGGTAGAGAAATCCACTCAGTGCCAACAGATTGAGCTTGTCTGCAGCGCCTTCAAACAGTCTAAAGAGAATGAAAAAGTCATCTTTATATTCTAGAAAAATAAAATAAGGCTCCATTCACATGTTCAGGATCTGCAGTAGATTTGAAGCTGCAGATATCAACGTAACTGAATGATGGAACAGCATCAAATCTGCTGCCGATCCTGTATGTGTAAATGGACCCTAAAAGATTAATGTTGCAAGTTAAAAGGGGTACTCAAGCTGGGACCCCTTTATTCCCAATTGCCGGTTCCAGCACTGTCTTTAGCTTCCAGCTGCTCTGATCTCTATCCACTCCCTGGTCCGAGATAGGCCTTGTGACGTGACGTCTCAGGCCCACTCAGCCATTCAGCAGCAGAGAAGGCCTGCCAATGCCACGTCACAAGTCTCATCTCAGACCAGGAAGTGCATGTACGATAATTGTTTTCATCCACCCCTGCCCGGTGATTTAAAAAAAAAAAAAAAAAAAAATTCCCCTTTAAAGCGGCAAATACAAATCAGGTTTCTCACTTGTCGGCTTGTGTGGACAATGTACAGACAGCTTTGGCAGCATTGCTGGGAGTCATCAAGGTATTTCCACGGAAGTCAAAAGCCCAGCCTTTGTTGCCCTCCTTGATGAGCTCTTGGATCGGGACTGGCTGGATTACAGGACTCTTTCCAAAAGAGGCCTCCAGCTCTTTAGTCTGCTCTTGGGAAAAGTCTGCAGAGTCTGTGGACTGAGTGATGGTGAGTGGTAGCTGCGATGTTCCCTCACTGAAGTGTGTGTGCTCCAGAGTGCTGATATATTCACACACCCTGACGGGGAGAACAAAGGAATACCAACATTAGGAAAGAAGAACATATTCAATTCTTGTAGATGGGACAACAGAAATGATTACTATACCCACCCACATACAGCCCCACCAGAGGGTGAAGTACATGATAGTTTCTACCTAAATACATGTGGCCAACAATCTTGATTGTGACTTCCCATCTCCAGACCGACATTAAGTATGGCATCCATACACAGAACGTGGGCGTTATGTAGACGATATCCCCCTTGTTTACCCATCTGCTCAAGTTTTTGCTCCACTTTTTGCTTCACTGTAAAACAAAAATATAATTGACACAGTGTACTAGTAAATTCATCACAATTAATTTTCTATGGAGCAGTCGGAGATATCCAAATACAGCGCTCCATTCAAAACAAACAAGTCGGGGCGTCGTTTCTAGAGATCCTCGGGGGGCACAGAGGTCGGACCACCCGAGCGATTCCATACTTGTCCCCTATGCTGTGGATAGAAGACAAGTAAAGATAAACAAGCTTTAATGTAGTCCAAACGAATACCATTTCGTGCCCATATCCCTCATCTTCTGTTACTACTACTGAACGCAACAACAATCTAATGCATGGCCATCTGTTAAAATAACTCCTTTAAGACGGTAAGTACCTTGCGATATTGTGTCATTTTGCTCTGGATTTTCTTTGTCCTCCTTCTCCTCTTGCACACAAGATGCTGCAGCCATCTGAGCCAAAGCTGACGCACAGTTGGCAGCCACCCCTGTAAATGCAGGTATGACAGGGGAAATAAAGCCGAATATGCAATAAACTACAAAGATAGGTGGGATACTAAGGGTTCTTTTACACGACGCGACATGGGGCTGTGCAAGGATGCAAAGGAACGCCAGTCAGAGAGATAAAACACTCATTTGTAGTGCTATACACAGCACAATTTGCGTTTGGTTCATACGAATGATTCTTGCATTGTTAAGGCAGCCATGGACACTGACAGCACAGATACGTATATAGGATATACAGTACATATAGGATATGTATATATTCATGCTATCCATCCCCAGATCTCACAGCAGTGAATATCTGCACTACTGTGTGGTCCAGCACTCTCAGCTCCCACCCTGCCTGATAGACAGTCGGATAAGGTGTGAGAGTAGTCTATAGACACAGTGGCGGCCAAGGGCTGACACTGCCAGATTACAGAGCAGCGTAGAAGGTAAGTATCCAATGCAGGTGGGATCTGGAAACTGACAGGACCCATATGTATATATCTTTACTATCAGTTTCCTTTTGCTAATAGCCATACGTCTCCAGGTCACACAGGAAATTGTGCAGCCAATAACAATACATTTAAAAATCTTCCTCAAAAGATGCAATCAGCCAAGGATTCGGCTTTTTCCTGCTCCTTGGCAGATTGCTGTAACTTTTACACAGGCCAATCACCGGCAGCAGGAAGGTTTCTAGCGACACTCCTGGCCTACAATCATCCCATGTAAACGGCCCTTAAGAAAGCAGACACACACTTAATACCATAATAACATAACTAGAGAACACAACCCAGGGTGGGCCTAAGGCTGTAATGTGTATTTTGTATTTTAATCTGGAAACTACAATAAAATATTGTGGGGGGAAAAATTAAAAAAATTTAAAAAAAGTCCGTTATTGCTGTGATTTAATTGACTTCAATGCAATGCATTGAAGACAATGTAATTATGGACCTCCAATGCACACAGTGTATAAAATGACGGATGTTGTCTGCGCGGACGTCAAAATAATGATCATGTCAATTATTTTCGGACATCTTTTGCAAACAGCGAATATTTTTTAGTTGTTCACACAGGTTTTTTTTTTTTACGGTCCTTTAACCAATTCTACTATTATTATTAAATGATTATTTATTAATTAATTAAAGACACACCCAAAGGCCAATTAGTCCACCTAAACTAGAAAATTGCACCAACAGCCGTCATTGCACTGACAGGCAGCCAAACAGTGAAATGACGAACGTAATTTTGTCTTTTTAAAAACGGAGAGGAAAAACATTGTGTGAACATAGCCCATACGTGTGAATGTCAACAAAGATATAAGCGTCATCATACCTAAGGCACAGCTGAGACGGGCGGCTTTCCTGAGACCATCCAGACTCATACAAATAGAATCTCTCTCTTTCTGATTTTGCTCCTTCACACCTTCTGCACCCAAAATAAATGACAATCCTTTGGAGCTCCCTGCCATACGTCCAGTTAGTGGAGCAGACAAGGTGTCTATCAAATTCTTCCAACATCCAATAAGAATAAACCGCGCAAAAGCAACACCTGGGGAAGGAAAATGGGGAAAGTTTAGATCACCAGAGCAATCTGACTCTAAACAGTAGACGTGCTCGACAGAAAAGGAGTTTTCATGGTGAAGCTCCATGTGGATTCAGTAAATGTTAAAACATACAATGCTTTGAAATATATCATTATTGTATTTTACTTTACAAGTTTCCATTATTATTTAAAGCGTTTTAAGGCTCGTTTCACACAAGTGTAATGGTATACGGGCCCAAATTATGGATGAAATACCATCAGCATGTCATCAGTATTGTATGATAACAAAATAAATGAAAATATGAATGAAAAAACTGAAGAAATATCAATACAATATGGGGTAAATATGGTTCTGTTTGTATTTTAAAGGGGTATTCCAATGAAAGTGTTTTTCTTTCTAATCAACGGTGTTAGAAAGTTTTATAAATTTGTAATTTACTTCCAATTAAAAATCCCCAGTCTTCCAAGTATTATCATTTAAAAAGCTTCCTCAAAAGAAGCAATCAGCCAAGGATGTCCTGCAAGAAGTGGTGTATTCATTCCTGTCTAACACAGTGCTCTCTGCTGCCACCTCCGTCCATGTCAGGAACTGTCCAGTTCAGTAGCAAATCTCCATAGAAAACCACCCAAAAAAGTCAATGCAATGCTAGTTTATTGAAAAGTCACCTAATATGAATGTTTAAAAACCCAAGTCCCCGGAACATTTTTTTGTTCCACATACCTGCCACAGTTGTTGGGTCCATATTCTTGTCAGGAGGAAGAGGAGACTGTGTGGATGTAGATGCTTGAAGCTGTCCACCAATCGCACTGCTCCCCAAACCATCAATATCTAGAACAGAGAAAACACATTAATAAAACTAATTTCCTATGTGCACGACCCTTCATCTTCTGTGTCACATGACTATAAGTGTGAGCTGACCAAACACTACTATTAAGGATGCACCTTGAGGCTGGGTTCACACTATGTATATTTGAGGCTGTATTTGTGAGGCTGTATAGCAACCAAACCAGGAGTGGATTGAAAACACAGAAAGGCTCTGTTCACATAATGTTGTAATTGAGTGGATGGCCATCATTTAATGGCAAATATTTGCTGTTATTTTAAAACAACGGCTGTGGTATTGAAATAATGGCCGTTATTTACTGTTATATGGCGGCCATTCACTCAATTTCTACATTGTGTGAATAGATCCTTTCTGTGTTTTTAATCCACTCCTGGTTTTGGTTGCTATGAGGACCTGACATGAGGACCAAATACTGCCTGAAATATACATAGTGTGAACCCAGCCTAATGGTGCGTTCACACCTACAGGATCTGCAGCTGATTTTCTGCAGCAGATTTCAGTTAAATAACTGAACACAGCATCAGATTTGATGCGGTGTTCAGTTATTTAACTGAAATCTGCTGCAGAAAATCAGCTGCAGATCCTGTAGGTGTGAACGCACCCTAAGAGTGATATCATATTAACTGTCTGTTCCAAATTACAAGTTATAAGTTTATATTGCGCACTGGGAATCAAACACCCCGACACATTGATGGTTAAGGTGGATCTCCTTTAATCAAAAGTGGCAGCCAGTTTATAAACCCTGGGGGGGGGGTCTTCTACTAAGGGTCAAGTAAGTACTTCATTGGCTGAGGTACAAAAAGAGTTACTTGCATAGCGCTAGTGTAAACATCTCTACGTGTTTAGAAGGTCAGCGCCATATTGTAATGGCTTCACCAAATATAAAAAATAGAACATCCTTAAAGGACAAGTGCCATGAAAAACTTTTTCCCAGTAATTAAAGCACATTACAAAGTTATATAACTCTGTAATATGCTTCAATCGCCTATCTGCCTCCCTTCCCTGTCTTTTCCCCCCTCCACCCCCCAGCAGGAAGTGTCCTAACTCACACAGACCTAATGACTGCCGTCACAGTCACCAGGCAGCTCCTTCTTGTGAGGATGAGTCATCAGCAGGAGGGCTGCTCTAGGTCCTGTTACAGCAGCCCCCCCTCCCCAGTCCAAGTGATGGCTTGCAGTTGTTCAGCCAATGGGAGCTGAGCAAGCTGAGTCACCTGACAAGGCAGGGGAGGGGGGAGGCTAGTGTAACAGGAGAAGGAGCTGAGAGAAGAGCTTGGTGACGGTGACGACAGTAATTAGGTCTGTGTGAGTTAGGACACTTCCTGGTGGGGGGTGGAGGGGGGGAAAGACAGGGAAGGGAGGCAGATAGGTGATTGAAGGATATTACACAGTTCTATAACTTTGTAATGTGCTTCAATTTCTGGGGAAAAATGTTTTTCACGGCACTTGTCCTTTAACACTACTGAGTATTACTAAAATTCATGTTCAACTATGCAAACTAATCACTATCATTGAGAGTGGTTAAGTAAAAACATTTAAAAAAAGAAAAGTTTTTATTTTGTCTCAATGGGCTTCATTTGTTTTTATATATTTTTTGTAGATTTAAAGGGGTTCTCTCAAAAAGGTAAACTATTTTCTAAACACAAGATAATACAGACTTGTAAATTATTTCTATAAACTAAAAAAAAAATTCCAGTCTTCCAGTACTTACCAGCTGCTGTATGTTCTGCAGGAAGTGGTGTATTCTTTCCAGTCTGACACACTGCTCCCTGCTGCCACCTCTGTCCATGTCAGGAACTGTCCAGAGCAGTAGCAAATCCCCATAGAAAACATCTCCTGGTCTGTTCAGTTCCTGACATGGACAGAGGGTGGCAGCAGGGATCACTGTGTCAGACTGGAAAGAATACACCACTTCCTGCAGGACATACAGCAGCTGATAAATACTGGAAGACTGGAGATCTTTTACCAGAAGTAAATTGCTAATCTGTATAACTTTCTGGCACCAGTTGATTTAAAAACTGTTTTTTTCTCGGGTACCCCTTTAAGCACAAAATATACAAAACATAAAAGACCAATGGCTCAATAAAATCTTATAATACTCACTAATAAGCATAGTAATAAGGGGTAGACACTGTCTCTCAGGGGCACCCCAGTATCCAGACTCCCCAAACATGTTCCTATCCAGGATCTGGTGATACAGTTCCTCAATCCAAGCCTGGGAGAAAAACTATGATCACACGCTGGACTGTATCTGCTTTATGAATTCTTTCTGCACAGTAAAACATACAAAGACAATTTTTATAGGTACCAAGCAAATATTAGATGTTATATATGGTCAGCAGCATTGTATTAATCCAGTGATCCAGGAGCTACATGTGGCCCTTACCTCATATTACTGACTCCTGGCACTGAGGGACACAAGGACAGAATGCAGTGGTGCCAACCTGAATCAGCTCGGCATCGCAGTGTCTTCCACTGAGCTTACACACGTCTCCAGGGACAATTCAAGCCCTAGAGATATGTGTAAGTTTAGTGAGGGAGAGTTAGTGAAACTAGAGGATCCCAGCTGCCCAAGTGTGTCACAGCCCAGCAACTGCTCTCAAAACAATGGTCGGGAAACTAGGCAACAAGCTGACAACTGTTAAGGGAGAGAAAGGGGCCAAACTACTGCAAAATTGCTGTAGTTAGCATTTCCCATCACCCAACAAAAGTTTAGGTGATAGGAATACTCCTTTAAAAAGGACAATAGGGAATCAATGCTTTGCTCAAGAGGAATTAACTTCCATAAACTTGTAGAAAATCCACACGTGCACCAATCTTTGTTACAAGATGGTTCCATCTAGTGATCGGTAGCATTTCACTCACTAGTGTCACTGGGGCCAAAGCAGTTTTCTTCCTGTAATAATCACTGTTGCCAAGTTTTAGGTTTAGCAGAAGGGTATAATAGCAAGCAACATATAGACTGTCTGCATTCAGAAGGGTCTGGGTGCACGTTCCACCATTAGCTTCAAAACCGGGTGAATGCATCACACCTGCAAAAAGATGGAAGGTATTTTAAAGAACTGCAGAAAACCAGAAGAACGATATTAACAATAAGCAATGATCTGATGTTGGTGCTTCAGACACCTCAGTCTGATCAATGGCAGCACCACAGAATGATCAGAATAGTGATGCCCACCCTTCTACAGGAACAAAGAACTGCAGCATGTGTTTTTTTTAGCAAAGTCTGATGAAGTCTGCCAATGAGGAGCCTAGAAAAAGCAGATGTGAGCATAACATTACAGGCTCATTGCACTGATTTCAGTAGCAATGTATATACCTCTCTGGAGGCTGCTAACAGTGAAAAGACTATAGACCTCTATGTAAATTACAGTTTGAAAAGAAAAAAAAAATTCAAAAAGTAGTTTACTTTATTCCAATATCAGCGTTACAGGTAGAGAATACAGTGTGCTGTGTGGTGTTACAGGTAGAGAATACAGTGTGCTGTGTGGTGTTACAGGTAGAGAATACAGTGTGCTGTGTGGTGTTACAGGTAGAGAATACAGCGGGCTGTGTGGTGTTACAGGTAGAGAATACAGTGTGCTGTGTGGTGTTACAGGTAGAGAATACAGCGGGCTGTGTGGTGTTACAGGTAGAGAATACAGTGTGGTGTTACAGGTAGAGAATACCGTGTGGTGTTACAGGTAGAGAATACAGCGTGCTGTGTGGTGTTACAGGTAGAGAATACAGCGTGCTGTGTGATGTTACAGGTAGAGAATACAGCGTGCTGTGTGGTGTTACAGGTAGAGAATACAGTGTGCTGTGTGGTGTTACAGGTAGAGAATACAGTGTGCTGTGTGGTGTTACAGGTAGAGAATACAATGTGCTGTGTGGTGTTACAGGTAGAGAATACAGTGTGCTGTGTGATGTTACAGGTAGAGAATACAGCGTGCTGTGTGGTGTTACAGGTAGAGAATACAGCGTGCTGTGTGGTGTTACAGGTAGAGAATACAGTGTGCTGTGTGGTGTTACAGGTAGAGAATACAGCAGGCTGTGTGGGTGGGACAACAATGAAATGATAAAGTAATGCAAATAATTCAGTAACACAATGAAACTGCAATGTGTGAACACAGCCTAGATGGTCTGCAATAGATTTGGGCGGGGAATGGGCAGGGTGGAGGACTGTGATGAACAGCTGAGGGAAAGCATTGCATTCTGGAACCTGTAGTACTGTGTACAACTGATAAACCAGGAGGTGCAGAAACACAAAACAGAACAAAACCCTGCAAAACAAATGGATTTTTTGTAGTTTAAAAAATGGAATAGATAGGTAAGTAATGCTTTATGCTTCTGCAGAAGTTTCATATTTTTAACCTGTACCTGGAGTTCCCCTTTAAAGGGGTACTCTGGTGAAAATAGGCAACAAAAGTCCCTTATGGTAAATTGTTCTGAAAGAGAAAAAATTGAAATGTCCCCCTATATGATCTTCAGATGTTGGCTAGTATGCAGGCACCAGCTTCCCAAGTGAATCTGACTGCTCCTGTATGAACACATTTGCATAATTAGGGTATGTTCACACTGAGCAAATGGGGTGGAATTCTATGGCGGAACTCTCCTCAACGGAATTCCACCTGCTTCAGTGTCAGACCGCATGTCTATGGGAGGGCTTGTGCGCCTCCGCTCTTCTATAGAGATGCGGTCTGACACTGAAGCAGTCGGATATCCAAGGCAGAGTTCCGCCATGGAATTCCACCCCATTTGCTCAGTGTGAACATACCCTTTAGGGGGTTAAAGAAACATTTCAGTGCACATACAAACACATTATGATTATTTATGGTTGGTTGCTGAAATAGGACTACCTTCACTGTGATATATAGGGTCTCAGAAGAATAGTTACCAGCTTGTAAACTTGAACAAAACGTTGAAGCAAAATTCTGCAGAGTGGAATCCACCTCTTCCATTCTCTGCAGTGTCAGAAGACGAGGGATAAGGCCTTCAAGTGACTGTACGAACAGCCGTGCGCTGTGCTGATCTGCCTCCTGGTTTTTCAGCAGTTTTAGGGACAAGGCGGCAGTCCTCAATGACCTATGACAGGGCAGTCTCTGGGAGTCTGGTCTTCATCTGCCAGGGAGCAGTTATCAGAACCAATGTCAGAGACATCAGATCTACCAGAATCCTTTTCTGCAGCCATTGAATATTGATCGCATGAATCAAATTCGGTCCTAGAGAGATCCTGCTCATCCACACTAAAATTACTCTCGCTGTACCGCGAACCATAAGATCTGGTCCTGCTGTCCACCGACAAGAAATTTGTAATGTCCGGATAGACAGTAACATGACTCCTTTGGACGACATCTGGCTGGTCTACAACATCTGACTCTGGTTCTTTATTACGATTATCTCTGAGAACCGGGGACTGCGCATTATTTCCTTGGCCCATCCACATTATCTTCTGGGGTTTGTTCTGCCCTAATCTCCTTCTTAAGGTGGTTTGTCCAGTATCTGTGGTGACGCTAATGCTAATATCCGGACTCTTCTCCGTCCCTAGCTCCCACGGTGTATGTTCAGAGGACAGAATGCGTCTTTGCCATCTGAAATACTGCCTCGTTGATTTCCATAGATTCTCTGCTTGATTCTGCTCCATCTCGCAGCTCCTCAAGACGGCCTTAGAAGATGCTGGACCTGAGCTTCTTTAAGACCTTTCCCTTGACTCATTTCATCTAAAGCGCCAAGCAATGCACAGACACATGACACTGAGGCATAACAGGCTTCAATGCCTCCTTTCCATACAGGCTTCTGCCATGCCATCCATAATCCTACAAAACAAAATCATACTGTATATAGTAAAAGTGACACGTCAGTATCTTAAAAACATTCACTCTCTCCCACATAAAGGAATGAATGATATTATTGATATTAGTAAATAAGCTAATTGCTGTGCTCTTGCTGTGTCAGATCCAGTCCATCCATGTATAAAACAGTCTACCAATCAATTGAACACACTAGTAATACTACATTTGCTCTGTACATTTACATTATTTAGGGGGGGGTTAAGGTAATGATACATTATGCAAGCTACTAATAAAACCTACAGGATAAATAATCTGTTTATTTAGGACTACCACCCTCATTGGACCGATCCACCAGGTGAGCCGAGGGAACCGTCAGGGCGGATCGGCACACTGCGGGATAGAGCCCCGCCCCCAGTGCAACAAAACGTAGCACGAGGATGGAACTACTAATATCAAAGAAATGGCGCCAAGGGTGAAGGTAAGAAACCTTCATCATCAGCGCCCCGTGCCCTATAACCTGCTGATTTCTCTTTAAAGATCAGTTTCTGTTCAGCAACATTCTAGTCCCCAAGTGCTCCAATAGTATATGGGCTAGGCTGCAATGAGATCAGTATAGATGCAGCATATATCCCTATGCCTTCTTGTTACTCTGTTGACCACATAGCGAGATTGAGTCTGACCTAGATACACCACCACTACCACAGGATACTTGAAGAAAGGTTTACAGACAAAAATGTCGGCCTTGTGAATCTGCGTCTGTGTATTATTTTCTGAATAATGTTTTAGTGCTGGCAAAAAGATAAGGAAAACAAGGTTTAACAGTATGGAGTGATTACGAGGAGAGGTACTTACAGCTTCAGCAGGTCCAGATGGGATTTCCTCTTTGATATGGACCTTTTCCTGGTTTCTGGCTCAGAAGTGCACGGCCCAGCGAGATCAAAAAGTCTCTGAGGACTGCTAAGTATCTAGAGGACAAGTGATAAGTGAACAGCTATAAAAAGATATGCAAGATCTTAGTGTAATGTTCTAATGTCTTATATGTCGGCGCAGCACACAAAAGCAGTGTCTAGCTGAAAATTTCCATTGCTGCTCTGCCTGACAACTCCTCAAAGCCAGGTCAACAATGTAACAGGAGAATGCCACGAACACAGGGATCCATAGAAAACACCACTGCTGACAGGCAATGTACATTATCCAAAATACTAAATAAAAAAAGAAATTGTGACTATATATAGATTATATATATATATATATCATATATATATATATATATATATATATATATATGTATGTAACAGAAAATCTAAGCAGCACTGCTCAAAAATATTCGGGTGCCAGCGGTCCTGGATCCTGACCACAGATCGTTCCCAAATAGCAAATAGATAATCCACGGCACTCACGGGGTTAAACGGTGAAAAAAGTAAGTGATTTATTGCAGCATTCCAAAACAAGACACAACGTGTTGAGGATGGTAACGTGAGGTTACCGAAACGTTGTGTCTTGTTTTGGAATGCTGCAATAAATCACTTACCTTTTTCACCGTTTAACCCCGTGAGTGCCGTGGATTATCTATTTGATATATAAAGAAAATTCCTAAAAAGCACTTTAGCATGTGCTTTTGTTTTTCCTATATATCAGTAGTGTATCCTCAGAATAGGAAATGTTGTACATATGGCCACTAAGTGTCTCCCTTCACTGCGCATGTGAACAACTGCTGCTCGTCAACATTCAGCAGCAGAGAATCCTAGGGGTGCTCGCATTGTATGGTTAGCTCTCCTGTCACACTACACCAAAACCTCTGTAACCACATAGTGACATTATACTGACTGAATTGTTACATAACAAAGAGCATTGTCTCCTGGTAAGCTGCAGAATTGATAATTAGTAAATGTAATGCTGCGTTTACACGGAACGATTATCGCCCGAATTTTCGCAATAACGATCGCATTTGAGCGATAATCGTTTTGTATACACACAGCAAACGATCAAGTGACGTTCATTTTGATCTTTCAACATGTTCTTAAATCGTCGTTCGCTAGAAATTCGCAGATCATTCAGTGTAAACAGTCTTTCAAAGATTCACCCTATGTAAAAGATGGGCTTAAGCGATCTTAAAAACGATCGCAATAACGATTCTTCTCACAAATCTTCTAACGATTTTTCTCCATCTAAACGCTGATGGTTATAAAAACCAAATCGTTGCTTCAAAATTGTTATTCGTTCGATTGGGCGAATTATCGTTCCTTGTAAACCCAGCATTAGCAATATAATTAGCCTAAGTTAATTGCCCTCAGCTGATATACAACCTGCATGATGTACAGATGTCTTTCCTTGTGTGAGCGCACAAAGGACTGGGACTTCCTGTGTTTGGTCTCCTCTTTTTTTTTTTTGAACAGAGAAAAGACAATGGAGCCCAGCTTGTTGTATGTATACTGTTGATTTAAACACAGGAAAAAAAGCAAGTATACTGCTTGTGATCACAACCCCTGTTGATTTTCTTGCAATATTTGTCATCTGACTGACTTCACTCTGCATCTGTATGATATATTTTGTACCCTGGGCTTTCAATGTCAGAGGTAGAACTGGTTCCATTATACAGAGTTTAATGTTACAGAGCAGAAGAGGGTGCTCAATACTGAAGGGGCTCAAGACTACTGTATATTAAAAATGCAGCCTTATCTCAGCTTATTACAAATCAAAGCAGCGCTCTGACATTTTTCCAATTGAATCATTTTTATCAGTTTTCTGCTTCTTTCATGGCAGATCACACAGAGGTCTGCACTGTCCCTGCACCTTCACACAGTTCATCACTATAAGTGTTGCTGCTTCCCATTCCACCCCTGTACAGGTACTGGAGTGTTCAGCATCTGTAATGGGAAAAAGTAAAGCCCATGGGGGACATGTATGAAAAGGCAGAAATGCCTTTTTTAGGCGCAGATGGGGCAAATCGGCGTCAAAATATTTGCAAATGGTATTTTTACGAATATTTTTTTCGCATCTGCCCAATCTGCGCCACCTTGGCCAGCGGGGCAGAGAAGGAGCGTTACGGGGGGGGGGGGGTTGCGGTAGTGAAAGAATGATACTGAAACCTACGCCAGCTCTGAGCCTGAGCCTGTCCGTGCGACCGGGATTAATGTAGAGGCAATGTGCCTCTTCATAAATCCCCAGAGCTCTGGAGCTGCGGGGTCATTTGTAAGCCTGGCATAAAAAAAACTTCATAAATCCCCCCCCCCCATATGTTTTCTCATGCACTTCTTTATCTTAAGAATAGGACTTGAAACTTTCTGTTGTCAAGATGAAAGAAATAAGAAAGAAGACAACAGAGCTTACCATTCCCTGGCTAGCACAGACATGGCTTGTAGATAAGGTTGTGAGGCTTTGATGTGAGGTATACCATAAAAGAATACCTGACATAAGATACAAAGTATCCCACTGTACAGTACAGTCCCTCTATTTGCCTGAGGTATTAATATAAGACATTGGGAAAGTAAACTATTACAGTGACTGGAAGATAAAAGAATCTGTCCCCAGTGATCCCAGTAAAGTATCATCCCCAGTAAACAGGCATTGGTTATTTAGATAAGGTGACGTTTAAAGAGACACAGGCAAGAATTTTTTAAAGACATCAACAGGAGTTGTGATCACAAGCAGATTTGCAATATACTTGCTTTACATTTAAATCCACATTATACATATGACCACGTGTCTGCCTTTACTGTGCATGTGTACAGATGCTGTGTGCCCACATTCAGTAGCAGAGAATCCTGGGGTTGCTTGATATTGCTGATATACAACCTGCATGATGTACAGATGTCTTTACTTGTGTGAGCACACAAAGGACTGGAACTTCCTGTGTTTGGTCTTTCTTTTTAACAGAGAAAAGACAAAATATCAGCATGGAGGGCGCATGGAGCACAGTTTGGCCATATGTAAAACATAGATTTAAGCACAAACGTACAAAAAATACAGAGTTTATTGAAAAA